>NC_068938.1:33839844-34108814 GCF_016801865.2 Culex pipiens pallens | reverse complement strand
CGCCTTTTTGTGCCGGTTATCCCAAACCTCATCATTCGCTTTTTGTTTCAACTGTGTGGAAAATTCCACGCAACAGTGCTTTGTTGCGTCGCAGACCTCTTCCCCAGTACCAAGCATGCAACATTTTCGTAACGCGCGACATTTTTCGGTTTTCTGGATTGACACCTCACCAGAATAGAGCCCTTAGGACAAAGTTCTTTGTCAAAAGTTCAAAAATTTAATTTTTTTTGTTCAAAATTATATTATAAAAACAGTTATAACAGTTGATGACAATTTAATCACCTAATATAATTATTTTTTAAAAATATTCAAACTTGATTGGTCATTGCATTTTTTTATTAATTGCCTCACGGTGGGTAAGAAGGGGATTATTATGCAACTTGCATGCACCTCGGAAATTCCTTCGGGAGGTTGTTGGGGGGTCTATTCTGAGTCAGAAAAATCGATTCCCAAAATATTCTGTCGGTGAAAACTGATTTTATCTCGATTTGAAGTTAAAAAAACTAATATATCACCTAAAACCTCAAAAATACGTCTAAAATCACAGTCTAACTTTGGACAAAGAAGTTAATTTTCACCAAGATATCAATTATTAGTTCCCAAAATATAATCCTGACATAGCACACCTTAAATCGGTCCATTACTTGAGTCCCAGCGTCATCAGGAGGTGTAAAATAGTGTTATTTCTAAAAAATTATTTTCAATTTGCTCTGGTAAATCAACTGTCATGTCTGAATTCAAAAACTAATGTTGTAGCATTGTTGCAAACAAAATGAAGAACAATTTTGCAGAATAAAGTATGACATTTTATCCATTTTCAGTAAAGTTATGTCTATTTTAGTGGGAAAATTGTTGCCAATTTTCAAAATTCTTCGATATTTAACTCATTCCTGTTATAAACAGCTACTTCGATCATACTCAGTAGGATGTAACCAAATTTACTGTTTGGCGTGCATTCAGAGGCTGGTTCCGGTGGGCGTACTGAGCTCAAATCCCAAATATGAGCTTGATTGAACTTAATAGGAGCTGTCACTTTGCATTTGAATTTTAAATAGGATTCAACTCGCAAAAAACATGTTTTTCAAAAATGTAGATTTTTTAGGCACTTTGGCCACTGAAGCGTTTATTTTCAACATCATCGGCATGTAGGCCAGATCTTTGCGCATGTTTTGATATATATAACATTGAATTGACGCACTCTGGAGCTCAGGCCTTCAAAGTTTTGAAATTTTTTGAAAAAACGGATCAGCAGAAAAGATAGGCGACCATTACATTTTGCTCAAAACTTCAATTTTATATATACCAAAACATGCGCAAAGATCTGGCCTACATGCCGATGATGTTGAAAATAAACGCTTCAGTGGCCAAAGTGCCTAAAAAATCTACATTTTTGAAAAACATGTTTTTTGCGAGTTGAATCCTATTTAAAATTCAAATGCAAAGTGACAGCTCCTATTAAGTTCAATCAAGCTCATATTTGGGATTTGAGCTTAGTACGCCCACCGGAACCAGCCTCTGAATGCACGCCAAACAGTAAATTTGGTTACATCCTACTGAGTATGATCGAAGTAGCTGTTTATAACAGGAACGAGTTAAATATCGAAGAATTTTGAAAATTGGCAACAATTTTCCCACTAAAATAGACATAACTTTACTGAAAATGGATAAAATGTCATACTTTATTCTGCAAAATTGTTCTTCATTTTGTTTGCAACAATGCTACAACATTAGTTTTTGAATTCAGACATGACAGTTGATTTACCAGAGCAAATTGAAAATATTTTTTTAGAAATAACACTATTTTACACCTCCTGATGACGCTGGGACTCAAGTAATGGACCGATTTAAGGTGTGCTATGTCAGGATTATATTTTGGGAACTAAGAATTGATATCTTGGTGAAAATTAACTTCTTTGTCCAAAGTTAGACTGAGATTTAGACGTATTTTTGAGATTTTAGGTGATATATTAGTTTTTTTAACTTCAAATCGAGATAAAATCAGTTTTCACCGACAGAATATTTTGGGAATCGATTTTTCTGACTCAGAATAGACCCCCCAACAACCTCCCGAAGGAATTTCCGAGGTGCATGCAAGTTGCATAATAAGCCCCTTCTTACCCACCGTGGCCTCAACACAACAATTAAAAAAAACGAAAATGCATGATAGCTGTTGATTTTCAATCATAAAATTAAATGATACTTAGTTTCACCTTTCGCTTTGCTGTGCACCTTAATTTCAATACTTTACAACAAAAATAAAGCGCGCCAGAAAAAATAACTTGTTGGAAAATAATAGAAAATAGTTATCGATTCAAAATTCTACAAATTAATTCAAAATGTTGAAGTTTATGAAAAAATATTGTAGTTCCCTGATTTCCTGTTTCATCTTAGGACACTTTTTTAATTTCTGAAGATATTTGCAGCGTTATTTTTTTTTCAGTATGAGTTATTTGCTCATATTTTGAAGCTTGATTTAAAATAATATAGCAAAAAAGTTGTTATCATAAATGGGTAATTCTCGGCCAACTCACACAGCAGTTGCCCCGACCCCTCTTCGATTTGCGTGAAACTTCGTTCTATGCGGTAACTTTTGTCCCTGATCACGAATCCGAGGTCCGTTTTTTGATATCTTGTGACGGAGGGGCGGTACGACCCCTTCCATTTTTGAACATGCGAAAAAAGAGGTGTTTTTCAATAATTTGCAGCCTGAAACGGTGATGAGATAGAGATTTGGTGTCAAGGGGACTTTTATGTAAAATTAGATGCCCGATTTGATGGCGTACTCAGAATTCCGAAAAAACGTATTTTTCATCGAAAAAAAACACTAAAAAAGTTTTAAAAATTCTCCCATTTTCCGTAACTCGACTGTAAAAAATTTTGGAACATGTCATTTTATGGGAAATTTAATGTTCTTTTCGAATCTACATTGACCCAGAAGGGTCATTTTTTCCTTTAGAACAAAATTTTTCATTTTAAAATTTCGTGTTTTTTCTAACTTTGCAGGGTTATTTTTTAGAGTGTAACAATGTTCTAAAAAGTTGTAGAGCAGACAATTACAAAAATTTTGATATATAGACATAAGGGGTTTGCTTATAAACATCACGAGTTATCGCGATTTTACGAAAAAAAGTTTTGAAAAAGTTGGTCGTCATCGATCATGGCCGTTCATGGTCAACCGCGACAGACACGGACGACGAAACAAAGAGAAACGCAAAAAGTAACTTTTTCAAAACTTTTTTTTCGTAAAATCGCGATAACTCGTGATGTTTATAAGCAAACCCCTTATGTCTATACATCAAAATTTTTGTTATTGTCTGCTCTACAACTTTGTAGAACATTGTTACACTCTAAAAAATAACCCTGCAAGGTTAGAAAAAACACGAAATTTTAAAATGAAAAATTTTGTTCTAAATGAAAAAATGACCCTTCTGGGTCAATGTGGATTCGAAAAGTACATTAAATTTCCCATAAAATGACAAGTTCCAAATTTTTTTACAGTAGAGTAACGGAAAATGGGAGAATTTTTAAAACTTTTTAAGTGTTTTTTTCGATGAAAAATACGTTTTTTCGGAATTCTGAGTACGCCATCAAATCGGGCGTCTAATTTTACATAAAAGTCCCTTTGACACCAAATTTCTATCTCATCACCGTTTCAGGCTGCGAATTATTGAAAAACACCTCTTTTTTCGCATGTTCAAAAATGGAAGGGGTCGTACCGCCCCTCCGTCACGAGATATCAAAAAACGGACCTCAGATTCGTGATCAGGGACAAAAGTTACCCCTTAAGACAAAGTTTCACGCAAATCGAAGAGGGGTCGGGGCAACTTTTCCCGATTTCGTGTGAGTTGGTAGAGAATTACCCAAATATTACATCATTGTTTTGCATGCTATTTTTTGCCTTCCTCACTGAGGTAAGGCTATAATCCTGCTCTAAAAATGAACTTTGTATAAAAACGTCGTAGACCCACCTTTATGTAAACATATCGACTCAGAATCGAAAACTGAACAAATGTCTGTGTGTATGTGTGTGTGTATGTGTGTGTGTATGTGTGTGTGTATGTGTGTGTGTATGTATGTATGTGACCAACAAACTAGCTCATGTTTCTCGGCACTGGCTGAACCGATTTGACCCGAATTTGTTGCATTCGACTTGGTTTAGGGTCCCATAGATCGAGTTTTATACAGATTGAAGTTTCGATAAGTAGTTCAAAAGTTATGTATAAAAATGTGTTTTCACATATATCCGGATCTCACTTAAATGTATGTAAACTATGTCCGGATCCACCATCCGACCCATCGTTGGTTAGGTTATTAAAAGACCTTTCCAACGAGTCCACAACATTGAAGATCTGGCAACCCTGTCTCGAGATATGTCCACTTAAGTGATATTGATGTACTTTTTGGAAGCCGGATCTCACTTAAATGTATGTAAACTATGTCCGGATCCACCATCCGACCCATTGTTGGTTAGGTTATCAAAAGACCTTTCCAACGAGTCCACAACATTGAAGATCTGGCAACCTTGTCTCGAGATATGTCCACTTAAGTGATATTGATGTACTTTTTGGAAGCCGGATCTCACTTAAATGTATGTAAACTATGTCCGGATCCACCATCCGACCCATCGTTGGTTAGGTTATCAAAAGACCTTTCTATCGAGTCCAAAACATAGAAGATCTGGCAACCCTGTCTCGAGATATGGCCACTTAAGTGATATTGATGTACTTTTTGGAAGCCGGATCTCACTCAAATGTATGTAAACTATGTCCGGATCCACTATCCGACCCATCATTGGTTAGGTTATCAAAAGACCTTTCAAACGAGTCCAAAACATTGATGATCTGGCAACCCTGTCTCGAGATATGGCCACTTAAGTGATATTGATGTACTTTTTGGAAGCCGGATCTTACTTAAATGTATGTAAACTATGTCCGGATCCACTATCCGACCCATCATTGGTTAGGTTATCAAAAGACCTTTCCAACGAGTCCAAAACATTGATGATCTGGCAACCCTGTCTCGAGATATGGCCACTTAAGTACTTTTTGGAAGCCGGATCTCACTTAAGTTTATGTAAACTATGTCCGGATCCACCATCCGACCCATTGTTGGTTAGGTTATCAAAAGACCTTTCCATCGAGTCCAAAACATTGAAGATCTGGCAACCCTGTCTCGAGATATGGCCACTTAAGTGATATTGATGTTCTTTTTTAATCCAGATCTAAAAAATAGATTAAATTTGTGTACAGCCATTGATGGTAATGAGTGAGGAAGGCTCCAACCACATAGGTGGATTAAGTTAGTTTTTAATATCAATTTGATTCAAGTTTCTCAGAAAGGATAAACTTCATTTTAAAGTAAAGGCTGTTAGTTTTGTTTCTGTACATTTGTAGCCATCAATCCTAGTTCTTTCGCATATTTCACATATTTACGAAATGGACAATTTTGTTTTCTTGTGTCAATTTTTGATTTTGAAAAAAATATTATGAAAGCATTCGAAAATCTGAATTTTGAGGAAAATTCTCAAGAAATAGTCACGCTCTGAAAAAAAAAAATATCACTTTTTTATATAACCTTTTATCAAAAAAAACTCGTTTTTCACAATGTATATCTCCTTAGATTTTAATTATTTTTTGATTTTTTGCGATTTTAATATTGTAAAAATCGAATTTCGTGTGATAAAAGGTTATAACAAAAAGTGATATTTTTTTGTCAGAGCGTGACTATTTTTAGTGAATTTTTCTCGAGGTACAGATTTCAGAATGTTATCATAATATTTTTCGAAAACTTTAAAACTATAGGATGTGATTGACGTTTTGTTTTTTTGGTCAAGCTATTAATTTTTTGAATAATTGTGTTTTTTTTAATCGAAAAGGCACACAAAAATACATAAGTCATTTTTAGATACGAAATTTAATTTTTAATCGAAAAGAGTTTTTTGTAAAATGATGATAAGGTGAATCGTTTTTGAGCTATAGACAGTTTTAGGATAAAATTAAGAAATAAACTGTTTTATTCAATAGCTGACCATTGAAATGATCTGCAATACGTGAATTTTGTGAAAATTTATATTATATTTTAAACCGACTCTTGAATGTCATTTCCAAAACGAAGTGTATGCAAATCGTGGAAAAACTTAGATCAAGCGTTGATTTTTTATTAATTAAAAAAAATAATCAAACAAACCAAACCACATGCACACCACCTGCGTGGATTCTCTTTCGAGCAGATCCGTGCTGCGTATGATTAACTTCTGCAGCCGACGTCCTCTTAATTGGAACTAAAACGAAGCGCAGAATTCTGCTGCTCCTCGCAAAGGCAAAAGTTGCAGCCTCAGAATGATTGCCTTTCAGAATGAGTGCGCGTTCGTTTGTTCACTCAGCCTGTGCCTGCTTGCATCCTTTCTTCTGTATTGTTTCTTGTTGTTTCGTTCTTTTTCTTTCATTTCGCTATTTTTTCATCATCCCGGAGATCTTTATTGTGAGAGCAAATATACATAAGCAGCGTGATAAGCAGCACTTACATGTATTTCTACTTTCCGGAGGCTGTGTGGATCGTTGGGCGGAGGTTTGGAGTAGGTGAACCTTGTGATTTCCAACCTTCCCTTCCATTTCCACACCCCCGCCACCCAAAAAATGGCATAAAACCTTAATCAGGCAGCGTTCTTTTAAGAGACTTTTTTACGCTTTTTTACGCGCGCCTCTTCCCACTTCCTGTGACAGGTTCGTCGTAAAGATAGTAGCTGCGTTTAACGTAGTCACAGCGGCTTGATTTTTTCGCGCGCGCCCGCCCCTTTGGAAATTATTATTATTCGTTGGTTTAATGCGTTTCTTTTTTGTCTTTTCCGTGCGAATTTGGCGCTCTGTTTCTATTGTGGGCACCACCCCCATCATCCTTGGCATACGGTTCCCGCGCGCTGTCAAGGCAGATGATATTGCCAAAATGACTTAATGTGTACAGGAGGATGGAGTTGTGTGGCGCTTGCCATCATCAGCCAGTTGGAATGTACATTGAGCAAAAGGCCTGGTTTTTGGGCAGGGTTGTAGTTGAAAATTGTATCACTTCGAATTAAGGTTTAAATTGTCGAAAATAAATTAAAAATTTAGCAGTGATTACAACGACAACGCCTCCTATTTTTATTTTTTTATTCGGATGAGCCTGAAATAACTACCATTTTTTATAAATTCAGCTTCTGAATAAAAAAGTGAACAAGTAAAACATGCAGAAAATGGGTCAAAAAATATTAGCACTTATAAAAATTGGGCAATTTCAACGAAGATTATTTCATTTTCTAAGTCTATTTAAACAAAACTGAGCCAATCTCATGGGAAATTGGACGAGCTTTCCGGTAAAGATATTTTCGAGACTGAAAAATCAAGTCTGTCTTATAGAAATTGCCAAAAACCATAAAAACGCTATTTTTTCAACATTTTCATTTTTAAAGCCGCTGTAACTTCACAACGATTGGATTTATGACACCTTCAAATTTGACTTTTAAACTTAAAAAACAAAAAAAATCACATTAGAGTGGCGTGTTTTTTTCTTTCAGTGTATTTTTTTCGGAAAGCCCGTCAAATTTCCTATAAGTTTGACTTTGACCACTTCTTGATACGATGCAACGGATTCGAGATACAGCAATATTGAAATTACGAGATACAAAAAAAACATTAAAATACTTACGCCCTTATCAAATGTCATCATCGAGTGGAACTGGCTCCATATACACAAAAATGGCTTTCATAAGCTTAGGATAACGTGTCTATAAAGATTCATTGAAATCGGAGAGGGTCCGGTATAACCGATTCACTATTTGACATGGAATTGCTCTTTGTTAAAGTGATTTTTTTTTTCATTTTTACCCAAATTAATTCTATTCAGTGCAAAAATGTAAAACAATTTGAAGTAAATAAATGAAGGTGAACAGTTGATATTAAAACGAAAAGTACAATAATGATTTAGCCATACCACTGTAAATGTAATTATTATAAGAATGTTCAATAAAGATATATTTAATTTCAAAATAATAATATTTTGTATGCTACTTAAACTTAGGTACCAAACTAAATTAGATCAGAATTATTTCAAAAAAAACTGCTTTTTTAAGCAAATCCTTTTAGGCTATTGCAAATATTTTTTGAAGTTTTTGTCCCTCGACTCTTACCAAAATCGATGGAGGAGGGGCAAAAAAATAAAAAAAAAAGTTAAAAATTGAAATTGTAGGACACGGTTTCAACATTTGAATGAAAAAAGTTTTTTAAAATGCATTATTTCGGTTGCATTATTTCGGATTTTTCGGGGCTTTGAAAAATATTTGCAACGGCCTTATATAAAAACAAAAAACAACTTTTTTTAACTTTACAGTAACGATTTTTTATATAACTCCACTAAAACATAAACGCAATTTGTCATTAAAATTGAGTTTTTTATCCTTCAAATGTATCTCTGAGACATTGAATTTTGTATGAAGAAAAAGTCAAAATTTATTGAGAATAACATTTTTTTCAGTTTTTTGGCCTGTGATCGCTTATTAATTGCTTAGTTGTCCGATCCTTTCCAATTCCTGGATATAGGATCTTCATCATACCTGATTAGTTCTTCACGATTTCGCAAATAGACATCTCTTTATTTTGTCCCTACATTTCTTACGTCAAAAGAAGCATTAGTATTTCCATGCAAGCCTCCATAAAATTTTGTGGGTTTGTCATAAAAAAAGGTACGAAAATATATAAAAATTTGTATTAAGTGCTGTAATCTTTTTATCAATTTTGATTATTTCTGTATTAGATTTTAATTCTAATTATCCTTAAAAATATCGACAATTTGGTCAACACACTTCAAAAATATATTTTTAAAATCTGAATCAAGTCAGCAACCAAACATTTTTAATACCATTTTTTTAATAAAATTTTCCATCTTGGGGTCACTTTCACTTTCTTGTTGTAATTTTCGCAGTTTTTCGTTTTTGAATACATTAGGAAAAGCTACCCAGAAAAAATATTTTTGAAAAGTTGAGAAAATTACTCTGAGACTTTGATCGGATCGGACAATAAGTTCTGAGCTACAGCCTCAAAAAGGATAAGAATCGAAGAAAATTAGTTTTTTTCGTTGTCACCAAATAAGCCTGCCATTTTCAACGCGACGATATCTCAGAAATTATTGGTTCGATTTCCAATGTTAAATTTCTAGATCTATTCAATATAAAATATTTGAACAAAAATAAAATCAAGAATGATTTTTGAAAAGGTCATCAAATTGATAATATTCCTCTTTCATATTCAGACCAAATTATTTTTACAAAAGAGATCAGAAAATTTCGCGAATGTTTCATTTTTTAACATTGAAAATCGAATCAACAATTTTCGAGATATCGTCAGTCGAAAATGTCAGGCTTAAAATTCTTATCCAAATAAAAAATACAGGTTAAAAAATCGAAAAATAATTAAGGAAAATCCATAATAATACTCACCTGGAACAATTTCTCCAATGACGCATTTTTTTAGAGGATTTTTGTTCACAAGGTTGATAGCTACCGAAAATGATCATTTTTGAATACCGTCATCAGGGGTAACATTGGATCTGGGGGGTGAGAATGGGTCATACAAAAATGCTTAAATTTGTAAAACCCAATCTTACCCCTCCAGACCCAATGTCACCCCTGATGAAGGTATCCAAGGTGAAGGTAATAAATGGATACTTGTGAGAATTTTTAATAAAAAATAAAAAAGCGAGATCAAAAATTTACTGTTGGCAAGTATTTCTAAAAAAAAAACGTGTCCTTGGTATTTTTTTTCCAAATTCATAGTAATTTTAAAATCACACTTTTTGGAAATTTTACAAATAATTGAGTTGTATAAGCTAAAGCTTTTGTATCACTAGACTCATTTGCCAAACAGAAAATAATCCATCGATTACCACCCTGACCGCCGTTGTACTAAGCTCATCTACTCCGACCGCGGCATCCTCTCATTTGAGGCTGGTGTGTTCCACAATGTCACTTCCAACCGCATCAAAGTGGAAACCCAGAAACAAGAAGAAGCTTCGAGTTGACAGCAAAAACAGCTACATACACACAAAAAATCCGACCCAGTCCAGCATAAGTTACCGCAGAACGACAAAGTCAACCAAACCACGACGGCTGGTGGGACCCTGAGCCTAATCTCTGCGACACATAGCAAGTGTTCATGGGCCGTGAACGTTCGACATCGCCCCCTTTTGGGGGGTTTCTTCCTCGAGGGGTAACTAGAATTTTCAATATTTCGAATTAAAGAAAAATATTTAATTTTTTGCAGTTTTTTGTGATTTTCTTAATAATTTCGAATATTTTGATTCATTTTTTGCTAACTAATCACAATGTGACAGACCCCTTTTCATGCCCGACGTTGATGTACAGCTTTTAGCTACAGCATAGATAATGAAGACTTTGTAATGAGCTTCTGATGAACCCTAATCCCCGGGTGTTATGTTCCGCTCCGTTCCGGCCCCGGTCGCTTCAATTTAGTGGGTATTTTCCGCATTAGAATAAAAGATGAACTGCGGAGAACAAAACGAAAAAAAAATCTCTGTCACACGAAAGGATGCTGACGGTGCTGAAGCAGAAGACTAAAGAAGAGCTCCAACGATCAGAGGGGGGAGGGGGCTAATGTTTTCGGAGATAAGCCCTCCGTGGCAAGGCCAGAACCAGGGATGCTCTCCGGTTGTTCCCGTTTCATCAACGGATCAAAGGGCGCGGGCGTCACGGGCCAAGAGGAGTGAGTGATGGATTTTTAGCTGAGAGCACGGTATCTTTTCCCGGGGTTGTGCTTCTAATCTTTTGCAGAATCAGCGGAACCGTCGGAACTGGGAAACTGGATCATCAGTACGCGGCAGAATAAATGGGGGCTTCAAATGAGGTAGACTGCTGGAGGGAGGAAGATTTGGTGAACTTGAGAGTAAAATTTAGCAGAAAATTGGTTTTTGTTACAGGAAAAAAAAACTAATAACATTGAGTCCATTAGTTCTTTAAATTTAGCACCATTAATGTATTCTTGAAAATCAGAAAACATTGAAAAACATATTATTTTTTCTCTATCGTTCTATCTTGACACTCGCTCAGAGAAAATTGTGCAGACGTGTGGCAAAAAAGGCGAAAGCACTGAGCATTTCTTTCATGTGCCAGGGTACATAACTTTCTGATTTTTGAAAATTATGACATTCCAAAAGATTTAAAAAATCTAGTCAAATTGAATAACAAAGGAAAAAAAATATAATTAAAGAAAAAATGACTAGTAACTATTAAATAAAATCAATTTTGACGAAACAAAAAGTTTTTAATTCATTTCTCTGACGTTTTACTTTTTTTATGTATTGCATGGAGGTTTAAAAAAAACTTATTTTGTTTCACGTGATTGTAAAAAACACTTCTGTCAAAAAATCAATATTACGCTCATTTGGAATGTTAGTCTTGCATCCAAAAAATCTAAAATATTTTTTTCGAATGCATCGGAAAATTTCATGTATGTTCCATTTTCTAACAAAAATATTTCCAAAAATTGTCACTCAGGGAAACTATTTTTTTTAACGAAGAACTGCAATTATGTCGCAGAAATTATAATATACGTGGCTATAACGGTAAACTTTATCAAAAAATCTTTAATTTACTTTTTGATTGCAAATAATTGTTTAATTAAAAATTGAGGCAAAAAAACTATGCGTGAAATTTCATATTTTCCAAAAGTTAATTTTTTAATGTTTCTCTATGGCTCACAATGGCACAATGACAAATATTTTTTACGTGTACCTATTCCATTTAAATAGTACTAACCAATACGTACAACTTTGCTGAAGACAACAAATTGATCAGAAAATTCCTTCAAAAGTTACAGATTTTCGAATATTTACCTATCATTTTTGTATGGACAGCTTGTATTGAAGAATTGTATTGAGATTTGCATGGCTGAATCAATACCACAAAATGGTTTCTTTGGTTATAGGATAGGCCCCCACACAGTTTGAGCCATTTAAAAGTAAAACTATTTATTAAAATTAAACTCTAAAAAAACGAATTAAAGATTTTTTTAAATTTTCTGGAAAACCAAAAAAAAAGATCTTTTAAGCCGCAGAAGATTAACCGCCAGTTTGAATTTTTTAAAGAAATAAATTTTTGTAATCAAGTTCCAAGCAATGTTTTTTTTTATTCTATTTTAGGAAGTACAATCGAATTTTCATTTCAGAAATTTGGACGAGGTTCTCTGTTTAGAAGATATGACCACTTAAATTTCAATTTGAACTTTAAAAAATGCAGTTTTTCGATTTTTTTTAATAGTGCACCAGAATTACAACCACCGAAAATATTTTTTTTATTTAGAAAAATGTGATTTATTTTTTTTAACTCAGCAGCAAATGTTTTCCTACTACTAGTCTGATGGACCAAAAGATTACTATTTTGGTCTTCAGAAATAATACAAATTACCTGTAGTAATAAAAAGTTAATTTGAATGGGTATTTTTTTTGTCTACACAGAAAAAAAAAGTTGAATTTTGGAATGTTGAAAATTTGTTAGGTTGAATATTACCTCTTTATTTGTGTAATATTACTTAAAAAATGTGTAAAAATGTGAACCTGATGAATATTCATCAAAAACTGATGAAAATTCATCATTTTCTGGGGTAAAATTTATCATTTATTTTGCCACAAAATCTGTCACCATTTCCTGATGAATATTACCATCATTTTTTTTTTCTGTATAGACAGTCCTGATCGATACCTACAACTTTTCGGAAGAAACCAAATCGATCGGAAAATTCCCTTCCAAGATACCGAGTTTCGAATATTTACAAAATTATATGGGGACTTATGTGGGATAACAAATTATACAAAAAGGCTTCTTTAGGCATAGAGAAGCCTCCTGGAAATTTTATTTAAAATAATAAAAACAAATGAAATCTATTCTCAGTTTTTGTGGAGAATTGCTTAGTTCAGCTATTAGGTACATTATGACAATTTAAATAAGATTATTTGATTTTACGTGTCAACTGTAGCTGAAAGTGTCTCAGCAATTGATTATACATGTCATGTCCTTTCATTAAAATTGATTTTGATGAAAAACAATTTTTTATTTTGTGCCGTAAATCATGATGTTTAAGCTTTACTTTTTGTAATTTTAATCATTGAATATTATTCCCCGTATAACAAATGAATTGATTAAGGTTCTTTCACTGTGCATCCAACCAGAAATTCCATTAACACCGATTGCATCACCATCAAATCGAATCCATTGCAAAAGTTCTACACCAACGTCAACGCACTGAAGTAGTATCAAAAGCGCAGCAACAAAAAAAAAACAAAACACGGAACCAAGTCAATATCATTAGCATAAAGTACATATTTTCTCATCAACACGATCCCCGACCTCGCAGCTTACTGACTCTTTACTCTCGTTTTAGTCCAACCAGAAGCATATGCTCACCGTTTCTAGCTCACCTAAACCAGCTTCTCCACGTTCGTGTCAGCTGGCTAGCTGAGCTGCTGAAATTGAATAAAACTGACATGTTTACGGGCCATCTCACCATAAGTTCTACCCAGCAGCGGAGGACACAGGCAGGTGGATGGGAAAGCATAACCATAGCTAAACGGGAATCGTCACAGCTTCCTGACGACGTCGAACGCGAAATTTGCGATTCCAAGGAGAAAATTGTATCGGCCCAATCTAGAAAGCATACGAGCGGATGATTGTTGAACTTTCGCACTATCTGGTGGCGTCCTCGCAGGAATAACTAGAGTCACATATGGCCGACGACGACTACGGCTTTGCCATCAATCCCCGAGCGATGGTGTACTAACTTTTATGGGCAATAACACATCAACGAAAGCCGTATTGCGCCGTTTTATGGAGACAGCTTGCCTCTGTTTGAACGTCTGATTGGTGCCAGTGCTTTCAAGAACATCAATTCGTTAGTGAAGTAAACTATTATTTTGCTTTGATTGACTAAACCAGCTCGAAATAATTCGAGCTCAATAAAGTAAAGCCCCATTTTACGGTATTCTAGCAATATACGATAATCGCAGATCATGTATCGCGCAAAAACGCAGTGTTCCAAGTAAACACCACACATATCGTCTATATACCGTAAAACGAGTCTTCTAGTACAGTGCAAAACTAGCTCAACACCCACATTATGCAAATCTCGTGTCAGCCGTCAAACGACACATACCGTGAACACCAACCTCGCCGTCGTCGTCGTCACTATCATCATCAATCCCAATTCCCAACGATAGGGGACTAGCTGCTGGTAAGCATAGTAGCTGCCAGGGTGACGTGGGATCTAGTCCGCGAGCGAGGTGCTAGCGAACACTTTTCCCCAACTAGAATTGCAATATCGCACCATGTCAGCGCGGGGGGTAGGTAGCGATTTGTTGTCGAACAAGTTATCCTTTGCACTACTGTTGTGTGTGCTTGTTGTTGTTTATGGTGCCGGTGGTCCTAAAGGATCAACATTGCTCGCTCGATAGCAGTGTTAGGTGTTGATATTGATATAACCATCTGATATCAAATTTAAGAGGCAAGAGTTGTTAATTTTACTGTGCATTTTGAGCTGTGTCAATTGCTTAAGTCGTCTGCCTGTGTGGATCAATCGGACCGCACACTGGACTCACAATCCAGAGGTCGCCGGTTCGAATCCCGAGGCAGACGCAAAAATTCTAAGTGTTAATATAGGTATTCGGTGCCCTCTCCCCGTGCCATACCTTCACACTTAGGAGACCCGGGAGGCGGAGTCTTGTCGCAAAAAGAACGATACACACCTGTGGATCCGTTGACAAAACCGCAAGGTTTAAGAGGGCCACATTATAAGGTGTTACGTCGATTCCGTTTTTATTAAATAAAATAACGAAAAAACGATATTTTTTCACCTTGTAATACGGTATACTAACACCAAAAATAAGTTTTTTTCTTCCTTTTTTTATATTGCTTCTATTGAAAAAAATAAATGGTGAGAAAAGAGTTAAAAATAAAACACCACATATATGATCAAATAGTTCAATAAATTCAAAGTGTCAAGATCAAATCAGGTTACTGTTTTTTAATACAAAATAGTTTTAAATTATTTTAAACGATCATGTCAGATCACACATACCTAGACATAAAAATAGCCCAATGCATCAACAATTGAAGCCAGTGTTGCAATTTTGAGCGCTCATCCGCTCATGAGCGAGCATTTTTCGCTCATTCGTGAGGAGGAGCGCTACGCGAGCTGCCTCACGTTTGCTCCTGCTCATGTTTGCTCGTAAATTTCATGAGCGAAAATGCTCTTCGCTCGCGCTCGCTCTCTTTTTTTGCTCATTGAGCAAAATGAGCGGTCTTTTTTTTACCTTTAACGGGTTTACAATAATATCCATTTTTTCAGCAGAGCTTTGTTGTTGTTTTTTTTTTCTATGGATGCTGGAATAAGCTAATCTCAATAATATTGGGTGAAGATATTTTTTTAATAAATTTGGTTTTGAAGCTTGTTTAGGATTCAGAGTTTAGATTACAAATTAGAATTATCATCGTTATCTGAAGAAATAGTCTGATTTATAAAAAATAAAGTTGATAAAAGAGTAACACGTGAAGGTCAACTAGTTAATTAAACTGAAAAGTATCTTTTAGAAATACAAATGTTTTTTCTTGGTAATACATTACGTCTCATTTTTTTTTTAATCGGGAACGTTTTGAAGTCTGGGCACCTCATTAGCACAATAAATGTCAAATCTGTGTCTTAGACGCATTCCAATAAACTATGTTAGGTGCCATCCATAAACCACGTGCACACTTTTTTGAAATCTCAGACCCACCCCCCTTCATTTCCACCCCGCCACGTGGACAATTTCCATACAAAATAAATATTTTTTGTATGGAGCGTGAACAATCGCTGTCACCCACCCCTCTTCTGTACTTTTCAACACACTTCCTTAACAAAAATAGCTGATGAATTCAGACTAACTTAATTTTTCTTCAAAATTGTTGAACGAAAACCAATCTAATATCACACAATAATCAACAATTTCAAAATTTACGTTGATTTGTGGCAAACAGAAATGTTTGAAAATTTCGTGTTGACAAAAACGGGATGGCACTGTAATTCTATCAAAATGGAATTATAAATATTTTTATAATTATAATTAACATTATTTTTTTACCGACATGGCTACTTGGAAAAATGTTTTGACGTAATTTAAAAATTTAAATAAAATTGGTATTAACATAACAGTGTTCTGATTGATAAAATAATAATTCAATCGGTAATTCCATATGAAATATGCATGTTTTAACATTGTCCATATTCGGAACCATCCATAAACCACGTGGACACTTTTTTGTAACCCTCATCCCCCCTTCATGGACAGTTGTCTATACAAAAAATACTTTTTCTGAAAAATAGGTACACGGAAAAAAAACATTTTTTATTTAACATTTTATGACTGAAAGTTTCATTTCCAAAATAAGATTTTATTGATAAAAGCAACCGTTTTCAAGATAAAACTACCTTCAGGAATAAATTTTCGATTTTTTTAAGTTTTTGAATTTGAAAAAAATACAATTCTTAAGAGAAAGGCACATCTAAAAAATATGTTTGAAAAGCTGAGAAAATTTCCTATTTTTTTGTCTCTGGAACATTGAAAATAAAACAATTAGTTTCTGAGACACAGCCTAACAAAGCACTCGAATTCGATTTTCTCTAAATGTTACCTAATTCGCTTGTACTTTTCGATTGATGACACTGATGAACTGAGGTTTTAAAATAAATTATTTTCCTCACTTCATATTTTAGATAAAATAATACAATTTTTTTTAAATATTGACACCAATTCGATCAAAAAATCCCTTTTCAAGCAACTTCTCAATTTCATACATTTACATACCCATTTATATACCCAAAATTGTATGGAGACTTGTATGGAATAACTTACTATCCAAAATGACTTCTTTTGACATAGGAATGTTGGACAAAGTTTTATCCAAATAAAAAAATATAAAGAAATTTTCACTCGCATGGAAATTCAAAAAAGTTTAACTCAAAGACGTTTCCATGGCCAAAATCATGGAAAAATTTCCAATGACTTTACTTTACCAGCAAAACAAATAAAAAGACTATTTGACCATTTCTGAAGGGTCATGGTAGTATTAAAATAAAAATAAATTCAAATCAGAATAGGGATAACATTTTCTAAAATTTCCTTAACAAATTTAACTTAGGACATTGAAAATAATTTCTGGATTAACGGTGCACATCAATTGAAGCTTTTGCATCTAGATTTTTATTACAAACTATTTAGTATCTCCAAAAATACGGGAACTATCGATATAATTTTTTATTCATTCCTAAAGTACCATCAACAAAAAAAAATACAACAAAGTTTGACTATTTTTACTATCAGATTGTTGCAAGATTGGGTCCGTAAGTTTGACAATTTTGGAATAATAAGACGACAACTTCCTTGATTGCTGTGCACCCTTAAGAAGTTTTCAGTGTCATGAAAATTGGAAAATAAAAGTAAAAAATAACTATTCAAGATGGATTTGGTGCAAGAAAATTTTAATCAAAATAGTAGCATTTCATCAGATTAATCTCAGAAAAAAATAAAAATATTAAAACATTTAAATTACAGGCCACGGATTCAACATTTGAATGAATAAGTGTTTTGAAATGCATTATACACCTGTCCAGTTGTTTAGCAATCATAAGTTTCCAAAATTTCTAAGTATTGACGAAAATTTTATTTTTTCGAAAAAAAAAGTTATTGTGGTGCTGTACATTGCAAATTCATAAAAATTCAAAATATTTTTAAACAAGCCCAAACATGCTAAATATGAAATTTTACAAGTTTTTTGATTTTGTTTTGCCCTCTGATTTTTCGGACCAGTTTTGAAGGGGGTCATGTCACTACCACGGTTTACAAATTTTCAGTCCTCCTGAAATGCTTCTGAAATTTTGCCCTCTACTCATAAAATCATCAATTTTTACCAATTCAACCGATTTTAACTTATCACGTTTCAAAAGAAAAGTTATAAGGTTCGCAAACAACGAGTAATTTTTCAACTCACATTATATTACACTAACGTAACATAATCCTAAGATTTTTGATGTGTTATTCTTAAAAGCAGGTTGACCATGATTGACCTCAACATCTCTATCAAACCAAAACAATGCCCCTGGCACTTCTGCATCAAAATTTGGCCAAGTGGCATCATTTTTGAGATACAATAACACAAAAGAAGATAAGCGATTTTCGCCATATAAGAGCACGAGAACTCGTTGATTCAACACCCTTCCAGGTATCGTTTTGGTATTCATCCATCATTCTCATTGAACGCTCGCGAGTCAATAAAAAAAATCTCTTCTGCCTCTAAACACTCAATCAAAGTGTTTGTGACAGTTATACTCGTTTAATGATTTCGCTTAGCCGCGCAAAATAAAAGCCGCGAAATCGTCTCGGATACCTCGTGATAGCTGGTTCGCACTGGCTAATGGCAATTGGCAATGGCACGCCACCACGCCGGACATGTGACCTCGAAAGAAACGACGACGACGATCTACACGCGAGAGCGAAAATTCTTCAAATAGTAAAACAAAGACTTCCCCACTATTGCTGCTGAAGTAAACCTTTGGGTACTCATCATCACTTTAAATTTGGAAATATTTTTAAATCTGTAGAAGAAGTGTTAAGCTCTACATTTGAAAAAGAACTCTGAAAAAATTTAAAGAAAGAGACTTTTTTTTGCAAAAATTGTCAGTACAGGGTTTAATAACCCAGAAACCAAGACGACCAAGCGTAGAGTGGCCACGGTGAAGACCCTCGGATTGGCACGACGTCGGTCGCTTCATACTTTGTACTCGAGAAGAAGGAGGAAACCCGTGTGGGGCAAGAAGACACTCCTGAAGAGTAATTATGAAGCAAAAAGGGAGAGAAATATAAATAAAAAAACACGAACACCGTAGCAAAAATTGCACACTGCAAAAACTTCCAGCTTGAGCTGAAACCAGCACAGTGCCATCTCGGCGAGAAGGAAGAGTGTACAAGAGAAATGGAACGAAATGAGAACTGCCAGCAGCCTGGGCAAAAAACAATTAAAATAGTTTGGATTTTTTCGTTGGTCCACTCGTTGTCGTCACTCTTGGACCGACAAAGATGGAACACGGTCTTTCCTAGGACTTGGTCAGTCTTGGGGTGGAGAGAAGCGATAGTTATGTGCTAATATCACGATATCATGACAGATTTGCAGACTGTTTTTTTGTTGAATGTTGCAAGTGGTGGTAATTAATTAATTCTTCCGTTGATAAGTGGCACCAAGTGTTTTGTACATTGTGGCTATGTTCTGGATGTTTGTTGGAAACTCACGATGATTTTTTTTTGTCTGGAAGCATGCTTTTTTAATTGTTGTTTTGAAGATATAGTTTTAAATATTCATTTTGTACTGCAGCAATATTTTTTACAAACGACTAAGTTTAAAAAAAATTAAACAATGCCGCAAATTTATATCAGCTAACGAAAGTGTATTAAAATGTTTGCAGATTATTGAGTGGTATTTCAAATGAAATTATGAAATTATTCCAAAAATGGTTTGATCGTTTAATTTCACGTGGTAAAAATAATCCGAACTTCAAGGGAATTTTTATATTTATTCAAACACTGTTTAGATCTAGGTTCCACTAAAAATTTTGGAAAAAAAAAGTCGAAAAGAACAACAACTTTGGTTTAAATAATTGTGAGGATCAAACCTTGAAGACTATTTCTAAAATAAATCATACAACAGAGAAGAAAATATAAAATTTCTAAGGTATTGAATATGAAATATGAAATTACAGCTCGAAGCTTAAAAATGATTGAAGTGAGTTTATGAAATTTATTAGCATTCTTTGGACACCTCTAATATTACGAATATTATTCCTAATAATGATTTATTTAATTAACGACAGTCAATTCACAAAGACTCAATCAAACCTTAAATGATAGAATGCCTATTTTGCATCAATATTTCTTTCTTCATGTTAATCAAAAATGTGTTATAACCTTTTTGAAATTTTGAGGCATGATTTTGAAATTTAGAAAATATGTTACTTCAAAAGATTGAAAATTTCACAATGATTTAATTTTTTCAACATTGTAATTCAGACAAATATTCACCAGGATATCGCCAGTTAGGCAATTAGGGATAATTTGATAACTTCTAAAAACATAAATTTTCTTATTTTTGTGATGCATTATCTTAGCAAATATTAGTCCGATTTTGTAAAGGAAAATTTTTAAAGAATTTTTTCACCTATCTAAAAAAAATATTTTCAGCAATGGATTTTTCTGAAAAATATTTCAAAAATCTAAAATATATTTTTTGCAAATCCGTCGTGACAGTACTTTCTTTTCCTGTCATTCAGGGATAGAATAATCTAAAAAAACTCAATTTCGCTTGCGAACTTTCTTCACCCACGAAAGAGAGAGGAGGCAAATCAGGGAAAAGAAAGTCGCTCCCGAACTTCTCCAAGAAAATCAATCTGCTTATGATTTTTTGTGAATTTCCTTGTCAGCACCACTTAAAAATATTTGTTTTCCTTTGTTTACACACATTGCCCATCTACAAAATGTGACAGGTCATATTTCGACGTGTGATTTTACACTTGCTAGTGTAGTAGTGAAAAATATATTCCGCCGAGTAATCACGATGATGATTTTTGGAGATTCCTTTTACCGATCTTTCGTGCGCAGAGAGAGAAGAGCCATACTCCCTTCGGATTTTTTCTCTAGATGAACGTCCGATGACTTTCTTTTGATGATGATTATTCCATCGCTGCTGTCATTCTTGAGTGACGAAACGGCCTACTTTTCTCTATTAAGAATAACAGAATGGCTGTGTGCAGTGCTGAAAAGTTCTACATTTCGGAAATGAAATGAATGCGAAAAGTTGAACACGAACCAACTAGGTAAATCTCGTTCTATAAATGTACGAATCGTGATGGAAAAATCTTTTTATTGCAACTTATTGCACAAACTACTATTCGGATGATTGGAAAATCGCAAAGATTTATTTTTTTTACATTTAAAATCACTCATCTATTTACTAGTATATCGCCAGTTTAGAAATAAGGGCTAGTTGAAAAAACGCCTGATTTTTCATTCTTTGTGATGCTCCATTTCAGAAAATATAAGTCCGATTTTCAAAAGTAAAAATTTCAAAACATTTTCTGAGTTATTTGAAAAAATATGTTCAGGGACGGATTTACATGGAAAATATTTCAAATTATCTTAAATGTACTTTTATCTACCTGGAATTAACTCTCAATTATTTCGTAAGTTCAATGTGGAGGATGATTTGGTATGTTTATTTAAAAAAAATTGTTAAGCCATCGAAACTTGACTAAAATAGGATCAGAATTCGAAATTAATGTTAAAATAAAGAAGAAAAACAACGAAAAAAAAAATCATCGTGATTCGATTATCCGAAGTTCCATACAAACCTTCGGATAATCGAACATCGGATAATCAAAATTTCGGATAATCGGGGCTTCAGATAATCCAGTCTGTACTCTACTTCTCTGATGCTAAAAAGATGATTTTTTTTAGTACTCTAAAACATATTCAAAAAAATACGGTTTTTAGGAATTTCAATTTGATTATTTAACACATTTTGTATGGACAGCTGCCAAAATTGTATTGGCACTTATTTGAACCAACCAGTGATGCAAAATTCAATTTTTGATCATAGAGAAACCTTCAAAAGTCAACAAAATAAACTCAAACAATAAAATTTTATGGAAACGGCTGATTTTGTAGAGAATTGCTTCAATACAAGTGAATTAAAACTAATCATAATAAATTAACAATGAAAATTACAGTGTCTTTTGAATCTACGTACGTATTGTCAGGGCACAGATTTTGATTATGGGCTCGTGACCCACGGGACTGGTCAAAGTCAAAATGGTCAGCGCACAAGTTAAAAAGTCGTCTTATACTATAAACGTCGAAAAGATATAAGTATCGATATAATATTGATTTATAAACATAAAGATCGACAGTAGGAAAAAAATAGATAATTAAACGATTCCTTACAAGTAAAACATAAAAACAATCAAGCTATAAATTGTTCACTCAACTCCAATCAATTCCATTATCATTTATCGCGCCAATTAAAGCTAATCGCATTCCCGTATTCAATCTTCTCCCAACCGCGCAAAAATTAATGCGATTAGTGGCGAAAACTTTCATTAGAAGATCTTCCAATCAATCTCCATTATATGTATTCACTCGCAATCATAAATCTATCAATTTGCAGATTTCTTCTCCTCTCCGTGTGAGCGTTTCTCGCGATCGCACGCTGGCCAGCCTCCACCGCAGCGATGGAAAGGGAAACTCCTCCCGAACTCCAACCGAAAACAACCCCCATTCCACTTCCTCTCCTCGACCACGTCCAGCAAAGAAAGACCCGGCCTCCGGTACGAGACGAGCGACGCACCGGTACTTGAAATTATATCCGAAAGCTTCTCCTCGCCTCATCTCCTTTCGCTTGCATCTTCTCGGGTTTGGCCGCCGCGATGTTGTTAGTTCAAGCTTCTTGTCCGAACCGACAACCACATTTTGTGTACATGTCTTTATAAAACTGCCGAGATTTCCGCACCGGACTTCAGTACAAGACTGACCGATCCCCAGCTCAGAACGACCTCCAATCCAGCGAACACGACCCACGAAACACGCGAACCTCGCGAATCTTCACCCAAGAACTCTCGTTACGATCAACCGTGTGTGACTTTGTGTGTGTGTATTTGTGCGTTTGTACGATAGTTCGGTAGCATAACCCTGTAACTGCGAGGAGATTCCCTTTTGAGGAGAAGAGCGGTCAAGTGTGCAAAAACATAAAGTGAGAGAGCAAGAGCAAGAGCGGCGATCTTTACGTTCAGCACTCTGCAGCAGTTAAAGGTTCTTTTCTCTTGCGGCCCTTCTCCGCCGCGTGCTGATCTTCATCCGCGCGTTTTCGCGAACCTGAGCCGAAACCCTGGAGCTGTAGCTTCTCCTAGGTACATGAACCGAACACCAGTGACGTGCGTGGTGGATAGGGTGACCGGAGTTGGAACATTGGGATATTGATCCACTAGTTTTAAGGCCGGTTAAGATTGATCACGTTTCGTTCGAAAGTGTCGACTTCTATCATTGTCATGATTTTGCGTTCCACGATACTAATTATGTTTAGTTTTCAATATTTTGACAAAATTTAATCAAAAATTTCTTTTATTAGGCCCACTATTTATTTAAAAGTATTTAAAAACTTCATTCATCTATGGAAATAAACCTAGAGACTTCAAAGAATACAAATTTTGATACATTTGAATTAGATTCACAAAACTTCAGTCCCTTTAAAAAGAGTACAACCGATTTGGGCTGACTGCTTTTGAAGAAGAAATTCGTGAATAATATGAAAATTTGATCTTAATTTAGATGTTTTTAAAGTAATGATCAAAAATCAAATCAAACCATCCACATTAACGACCCCCGGGTTTTTTGTGGTCTCTATTGCAAGTTTTTGCTCGAACCAAGGAGTCCGAAGGCTTGAATGGGGAGAGCACCCAAACCTCTTTTACTCCAAGGAACCTTTCACCCCAGTGTTTGAACTGACGACCTTTGGATTGTGAGTCCAACCACCACCAGCGATTCCACCGGAGTAGGCTTGGTTTGGTGTGTTGTTTGTACTTATGGCATGGAGACGACTCCTACACCTGGAATGACTTAACGGCCTAACAACCAAGGCCGGGACCGACATTTTACTTCCTCATCCGATGGAAGGTTGGAGCAGATGGGAATCGAACCCAGAATCATCCGCTTACAAAGCGGACAGCGTAACCATTCGGTCACGCACTGCCACTAATGCCAAAGTAATGATCAGTTTTCTCTGAATATTACTGGCATTTTAATTAAATAAAATTCTTTCTAGTCCAATTTTCATAAACAGAGTAGAAAATATAAAAACAAATACATTTTAAAAGTTTTTATCGACCCAAAAAATCATAAATAAAAAAAAATAATCTAAATTTCAGTCAAAATCTTTAACAATCAGCAGAAATCAATATAAAATGCATTCCCCTGTGTTCAGAATCATTCTAAAAATGTTTAGGTTTATTTAGAAATCTTTTGATTTTTTTTTTGTGAATTTCTGATGAACAGTGTCACAACAAGTGTTTTAATCTCTAATAGACACATTCTTCGGCAATGTACACCTTAGGATGAAATTTTGAAAAGTGTGTATGAGCTATTTGGATATTTTTTCTCGATTCTAGACTACTTGAAGCTTCAAAAATCATGGTTTTCATTAATTGATCATTTGAATATCATTATGTACAAGTTGGTTGAGTTATGCATCAATTCATGATAAAATCATCGTTTTAAAACATTTTTCTAAAAACTCCTGGTTTTCAGCAAAATAAAATCCAAAAATTATTTTTTGATTGCATTTTGTAGGTTTTTAAATGTACTAAACGGAAATGTCATGGATTCGCAGTTTATCTTAAGTTGAGTATTTTTTCAAACTAGTGTAAGTTTACCATTTTATTGCGTTGCAACGTCACGAAAAAGGGACAGTTGTTTATGCCAACAGAAAACTAAACATTCAATCATTTTGATAATTGGGATGCTCTTTGTACTTGGAAAGAGCTTTCAAATGCAACCTAGAGCGACTAAATTGGTTGTCTAGATCCAAGGTTACAACAGGCTTAAGTTTGCGTTGCAACGTCACGAAATTTTAAATCATATTGGTCACATGGCAAAAAAGGTGTATGCGTAGTTGGTTGTTGAAGATAAAAGGATACTAAATATTATATATTTTTCATATAATGTTTCCGAGCATATTTACAGAAGAATTGTACATGGGTCATTCACAAATTCCGTCACTTAAGTTTGTATGCAACTTGAAAAAAGAAGGTATTTTATGAAACTTGTTCAACAAATCAAAATAGACCGATGTTTACAAGGGGGGAAAATTCTAAAACTTTCAAAAAAGTAATCACGTGTTTACTGGATGGCCCCTTTATGATATACTGATTTACGTGAGGGTTCATTCTAAAACCACGCAACGATTTTTTTTTTTATCCCACACCCTTATGTAGGCCAAATTACAGTGAAATTCACTAATCAATAAAAATCACGCGATTCGATTGTTTTTTTTTACAAACTTTTGTCACTTTGTTGTTGGACGAACCCTTACTTAAATAAGTTGTATGCAACGTTTAGTTGTTCGCAATTAAAAATGTTATGTTGCGCAGATAAACAGTGTTACTATTTCCTCAAATTTTATTTAAAAAGCACCAAAGTCAACAAAATAAGTTACGTTGTTTGCAGATCACCCCTTAGGGGCCATCAACAAACGATATGGGCACTTTATTTATAAATTTCAGCCCTCCTGAAAACTTGAAGCTCCTTACCTTCCTTCTAAAACTTCCACGTGTTTTGTAAATTGGCCAAAACCATTAAAATATTAAGGGAGCGTTCTTGCATTACGTAACAAAACATTTATATTTTTAGACCCCCTCCACCCCCTGGTAATACATTTCCGATACATATTTTTGTTTAATTCCTCGAATCCCCCCTCCTCCCCCTTGATATAACGCCGTTACGTAATGCCTGGACGTCCCATAACATGGATAGAGGATTGGAGGATTGGCTTTGAAAAACATCGTAAATCGTACTAGTACTGTGCGGTATAGAGATAGGGGGGGGGTCTAACATTGGCGGGCCAATCAATTCACATGTCCTTGTACTGTCTATCAATGTCTTATAATAAAATTTTAATCTACTGTTGTTAAAACTAACAAAAACTATGATTTATTATGAAACTAGAATTTCGTGACGTTGCAACGCAACGAAAAACCCTGTTTTCAAAAACAGAGCGTTGCAACGTCACGAAATGTAAGTGGTCTTTAAAAATCGGGGTTTGATTTTTTCGAAAAACTAATGATTGCATTCGATTTGTTGGCCAATTTTACATTAAAAATGGAAGAAGAACTCAAAATTTGCCGTTTAACAGAGCAGAGTTAATGGCGAAACATGAATTGGGTCAGTATTGAGAAAAAGTCACGCGTTGCAACGTTACGCTACATATTCCCCTCAAAAAAATAGAATATTTGCTTAAAATAATATTTCAACACTGTTTCTTATCGGAAATTTAATGCCCTTTCCGAATTTGTAATAACACATATACCTTTTCTATGTATTTCTTGAGTTACAGCCGAAGTACTGAAAAAAGAAAAGTCAAAGCGTTGCAACGTCACGGCGGAATGTGTCAATAGTATTTTAACTATTGACTGCAAAACAACTGAACTGGAAAAAATGCATTTTTTTTCTTTTTATTTAAAGGTATAAGCTATGACTTTAATCTATTATTATTATTTTTTTGTTGGCACTGTAAATCTAGGTTTTTTTGTTTCTCAAAATGTCTTTTTCCTAAAAAAGCACTCAGTTAATAAAATCTAAGCTTAGAAATATGTACCCTCCCTGCAAAGCCTTATGAATTGATCTCAGTTGAAAGGTTCTCCAAATCTCTGAATTGCAAATGTAACATTCTATTAAAACAGAACTGTTAAATTTTATCAAATTAACATTAATTGAATAAAACTTAACAATAAAAAAACATTCATACCTAAAAATCACTATTTTTTCGAGATTGTTACTGGTATAAAGTTTTGTGACTTTACATTTAGTAAAGAAATGGAAAATCAATAGAAATTAAAGTTTTTCTCTACAGCCAATAATTAATCGATTTTGGCTTAAAAAATGATGTAATTTTCATCAGTATCTGTTGAACTTCACTTTTTTACTCCTGAATTTAGGTAAAATTACACAATATATATTAAACCATCAAATTTTCAAAAAAAAGAGGGCTCAAAACACAACTACGTCACCAAATAGCGAGAATTTGACCTGGGACTCGTGATCATGGATTAATGTTTCTCGTTAGTTTCACAGTTTCTAGAAAATCAGATTTCATGTATGTCATGCTACCGCCCGTGTGGATCAATCGGACCGTGCACTGGACTCACAATCCAGAGGGCGCCGGTTCGAATCCCGCGGCGGGCGCTCTAAAATTCTTTGTGTAAATATGGGTATTCGGTGCCGTCGCTCCGTGCCATACTTTCATACACTTAGGAGCCCAGGGTGGCGAAGTCCTTGTAGATAAACAGGAAGACACGAGTGGTTGGTACTAGCAATGGTAAAGTCAACTTCGTTTTTTTCGTTTTGGTAGAGTTAGATTATATTATTTCTTTTACAATTTATATAAAAGAACGTCATTCCGATTATGAGACTATTTAAATATTGTATGTATTCATTCCATCGACTCTACACAAAAATTGGGAAGGTAATAAAATAATATCTAAAATTACATTTCTGCAAAAGGCTAAGATTATATATTAATTTCATACAACAAAAAAGGTCAAATTTTCGGTCAAATAAAGCTACTTTCAAAACAAATAGTTTTGATTGTACCAAGATTGAAATTTTGCCAAAATATTGATACAAAGTATTAATATGATCGAGAGATAAATATTTAATATATTTAATTAGAGGCTATTAGAAAAATAAATACATTGTGATTATAACAACCCACCACCCACTTGCAAACCTGTCCCTCCTGTCCGGCCACCCTAACCACACCACTGTTCGGCACAGAACACTCATTCTGAGACTTCAACCCGGCCTGAACTGACTCATTCCCGCTCCCTGCAGCCATCCAACACAACTTACCAGACCAGTGTACCACCAGCGGCTGGGCTTGTCGACCACGATCGAGACTTCAACAACGACGACGACGACGCTGAGAGAGAGAGATCATTTAAAGGCAGCTGCAATCAGTGCCCGATCAATCATTGAGCCGTGAACGTGACATTGGACGGATCTTGCCCAGGTACACACATCGCAACGGGTTGACCCTTTAGCCGCCCCTCGGAACATCAGAACCCATCAACACCTTCTTCTTCGTCACCATCATCGTTGTCGCCGGAAGTGATTTTTGACGGAAATTGCTCGTGTTGTGTGTGTGATTACGAAGAAATTATTTGAAGAAATCAACCAAGAAATTACCAACGACAGCGACGGAAAAAAAACATCATGAAGTGCCTAATCTTTGCCGTTTTGTTCGTCGCCGTGATGGTCCAGAATAGCGGTAAGTGGCCACCCCCCATCCCCCGTGACAGCAACTATTTGCCGGCACCACACCACCGCCGTTTGCCATTCCTCGCGGGGAACCGGTGAACGTCACCGCGGGGGAGAGCCGGCCAATTGGCCGTGATAAACTATGCGCGCGCGAAAGTGTGTCTATTAGCGTTCGACGCCCCCGGGATTTTTGGGGGGGTTTTGGACTTGGGAGTTTCGACAGGCAGGGAGAGAGAGTTTTTCCTCGCACAGCATGCCAAATTAGCGCGCGAAAGACGAAACGAATGGGAAAGGCAAAAAAAAAGTGTTCATAAATCGTGTGTGTGAGGGGGGTAGATGTGTGTGACTAGGTGATAATTACACCGGGTAACGTGATGGAAAGAGTTTGGACTGAGTTTTTGGTACTAGTGTGAGGTGACTTAAAAATCTTGACTTTTTTTTGATAAGGTCCTATAAACAAATGTAAACAGTGAGTGTATCCCTTTCACACCTTATGTCAAAGTCCATCGGAGTAAGCGGGATACACTCAATGTTTACATTTGTTTATAGGACCTTATCAAAAAAAACTCAAGAAATGAACTGTCAGTAAGTGTTTTGACCAGAAATGTGTGGTAGTTGTAAAAGAATAATTCTGGAGATTTGAAAAGGTCCAATCAAACAAATTTTTATGTTTTGCTTTCCGGTTAAAACCGACCTGTGTACTGAGTTGATGTCTATTGGTGACCATTTGGAACTAGCTCCGGTGCTCCGCAGGACTTGGCCATGTCATGTATTTTAATATTGATGTCTTTAAGTTTTATATAATATTCGTTAAGTTTTATATAATAATGTGGGTCTCGTGGCGCAGGGGTAGCGGCTTCGGCTGCCGATCCCGATGATGCTATGAGACGCGGGTTCGATTCCCGCCTTATCCACTGAGCTTCTATCGGATGGTGAAGTAAAACGTCGGTCCCGGTTTCTCCTGTCTCGTCAGAGGCGCTGGAGCAGAAATCCCACGTTAGAGGAAGGCCATGCCCCGGGGGGCGTAGTGCCAATAGTTTCGTTTATAATATTCGGCATTGTTATGTGGAAAACTTTTTATTATATTGACCAAAATCTCCGGTAAAATTGAACCGTATTTTCCCCCCTTTTGGCAGTTTAAAATATAGACAAATCTAGACAAAATTTGATCAATTCTAAAAAAAATGGAAAATTTAAAAAAACTGATCGATTGAGAAAAAGAAAAATACTCCAGAATTATTCTAGGAACCATTATTCTAAACCAATGTTCAAGTTTGTGTTTTTCTAATCTGGTATTTGTTTGTGTTTTTAATGCAAAATCACACAAATAAGGCCTTCATATAAGTGCAGCAACGACTTAAAATCGTGTCATTTCAAATAATGTGTCTGAAAAAATTAAAGGACTTTACAACTTTAAATTAAAAGATTTTTTTCGTATGGTCGAGACCACGGACGAGAAAAAAAACGTATTCAAACTTTTTTCTTAATTTCTGAAAATTAATTGAAAATACTTTTTAATCAAATAAAATATTTTGAGTACTATGATTGATACACCTTTCATTATTTTGAAATAAATAATAAACAATATAAAACCGATGCAAATATTTTTCACCGTTTTTGAACCTCGTCTCTGGCTAAGGTCGAGAGAGGGAGGCTTGTAATAACAAGCCAGAATTGCCAATGCAAAAGTTGTTAGAAAATGTATTATACATTAGTAAATACAGTCGTTACAGTTTGAAAAAAATAACTTTTGACGAAAACATATTTTTTGCGAAAAAAAAACTTGTTGCAGTGCTGTACATCGATCATTAATAAAAAATGAAAATATTTACTTTCAAACATACTCAACCATGTAATAAATGAAAAAATAATTTAAAAAATATAAATGAACTTTTAAGGTGGAAATGTTCTAAAGTGGTTTACCAACATTTTCCCTGAATTTGCAGAAGTTTTATGAAACCTGCCCAAAATGCAAACGTTTCAAAAATTAGAGAGGGTGACATTGTGTCAAAACAAGTTATCTACCTATGAAACTTGTTCAAGGGAATCGTACTTACATGGTGGAAATAAGGTTTTCCAAATATTTTTGTATTTTTTTTGCAATTTAGAAGAATTTTTTTAAAATAGATTTTTTGGGAGATATTTTTGGGCAAAAATTAACCGATTTTTTTCCTTAATATGTCTACGACACAACTCTTGAAACAGAATCAACCCTATTAAATCCCCATTGCTCCCGATTTTTTTTGATATTCATTTTGAGTAACTGTTGTTCTATAAAAAACTTTACTTGTTCTGTTTTGTGTTTTTCTTATTCTTATTCTTATTTTTATTTGCAATAATTTTGTTTCACTTATGTCTGTTTCTGATAGTATTTGGCTTATTATATTACATCATATCGTTATCCTTATCCTTTTTAGTATTTTCATGTTTTTACAGCTTCTTTTTTAATTTTTTCGCTTATTTTAAATTTTCTTATAATGAATGATACCACTATCATTTAAATTTAAAAAAAATGTGTAGAGGTGTAATCTTGAACATTACAAAAATTACTGCACATTTAATTTCACTTAAAATGAAGGAAATGCTAGTTAAAAACAGAGCTAAAATTTTCAAATTTCAAGAGTTCTTCTTTCCAATGCTTTTTAGCGATCAAAACTTGGTTGAAAATGGATTTATGGCCTCTAAGATAAAAGGCGGGGTGTTACAACCCATTTTTTAAAATTGACAAAAAATATATATAAAAAATTAAAATACAAGAAATGGTATTAAAATTTGAATGAAAAGAGTGTTTTAAAATGCATTTTACACCAGCGCAGTTGTTTTGCAAGCATAAGTTTTCAAAATATCTAAGTATTGACGAAACATTTTTTTTTTTGCCGAAAACAAAACTTTTTGCATTGCTGAATACAGAAAAGTGGATTTCAAATTATTTCAGTTGTATAGACTTCTATTTCCATTAAAATTTTCAAGTTTTTTGGAAAAATATTTTTTTCCGACGTAAACGGCAACATAAAATTTGAAAAATATTTGCAACGGCCTAAGGTTTTTTATTTTTCATAAATTTTCATAAATTTTCAAAATGTTCATTTTCATGACATTTCAAACCATCAATGTAATTTTTCATGTTTTTATTATTTTGAAAGAAACAGTTGCTTTTTTTTTTTTTCAAAAATCTGAACAAATTTATTATAATTGTAGGTATATCTAGATCACTATTGTCAAACTCACTCACGAAACTTTCCTCTCCACGTTGCACGAAGTGTATCCCCGATTCGCAAATTAAGACCTCCCGCCGCGCGCAAAACGATAAAATTAAAGACTCTTAAAGATTGTCATAAACGGCGGCGATCATTGTGTCAATCCGCGGCATGCGGCCACCGCGATCGTGTCCCCTGCTCTGCCCCTTGCCCTCTGCCGGCAAGCCGGAAAGATTAACGGTGCCGCCGCCGCCGCGTGGCGGAGAGTGTTTTTATTAATTGACTACCATAACGGGGTAAAATAGAGAAATAACCATACCACTTATCCTACTTTTCCCCTAAATGGTTTCCGCGAAGCTCGTCTCATTCTGCCCCTCGTGAAGACCCCCTCCCTCCTTTTTTAACGTTAAGTGAACGTATGCTGCTGTGCGTTAGAAGAACTCTCTCTCTCCAAGCTCCAAGTACGTTCCCCCTTAATTTGGCTCATTTTACACACTGGAACGTAAAACCATAACGCGATGGTAACGCTCTCCCCCTCGTCTCTCCTGGCAGGCAAATGGTGAAGCTGTGTACATATCACTCAACGTGGTTTTATGATATTTTTGCATGCTAATCTGTGTCTCTTTTTCCCACTTTGGTTTTTCCCTCTCTCTGTCTGTTTCCTTTCTCACTAAATCATCCGATCCGGTCTAAGTGAGTTAATTAAAATTGCATCCAGATTTTATGGCACTTTGCGTATACAAACCGCAAATTATAATGATTTCGTGTATTTGTATGTGTGTTTCTGTGTGTATGTTTAAGTGTGTTCAATAACAGCAACCGCATGTGCAGTGCATGTGTGTACATGGTGTAATTAGGTGGAAACATGAAACAAACATTTGTAAAGTTTACTAACGATAACCACGAACGCGATACGGTTTAGTGTATGATTCGGATTATCATACATATGCTAACATCCACAGTGAAAAATAAATAAATGATAAAAATTTACCTCATAAAATAATATCATATCTAGACATATGTGAAAAAACAGTATAATTACAAAATTAGCGGTGATTCTATTTCTCGTTTTATTTTTAATAAATATTTTCTGAAAAAGAAACCAATAAGGTGTTTTACAGAACATATATTTTCACTACAAAACAATACAATTTTTCATCTGGAAGCGAAATTAATTTTTTTTTTATTTCAAAATATGTTCAATTGAATAATCGAAAAATTTCACAAAGATTTCATTTATTCAACATTGAATTTTGACGATAGTTGTCAGACTATCGTATGCTAAACAATGTGGATTCGATTGAAAACACAAAGAAATTTTTTTTTCTCAATTTGAGTTTTTTTGCAAAGTCGTTTCTCAGCAACTAACTTTCCGATTTTCAATGTCTTCAAATGAAAATTGTAGAGAATTATCACATCTCTTAATAAAGTTCTTTCTAGCTTTCCAGATATGCCAATAAATAAAGCTGGTACAAATTAATTATATAATGTGTTTATCCCTTGACTCTGATCAAGGTTGAAGGCAAAAAACTAAATTGCAAGTTTCAAACCCAACTTAATAAATTTTTAAACAATTTAAAATATTTAACAGTCAATTGTACAAGGTTTTTAAGAAAAAAGTTAAATTATCGGTAAAAACAAATGTTTATGTAAAACTTTCCAAAATGCTAAAAAATTTGCTACATGTTTGGCGTATTGATTAATTAGTAAAAAAGTGTGTTTTTTTTAAATATTATTTTTCAATGTTTTCATACAAAATTTTATTTTTGAGCATAAATAGATTAATTGTCTGATTGCTCATGTGTAAACCCAGAGACTAACCTTGATTTAAAAATTGTGGAAACGTTGAAAAATAATTAAATTAATTTCGATAAATTTTCAGAAGATAAAAATGCATTGTCTCTAAATTTTAATTAATGCTGACTTATTCAAATTTTTCATCATGAGAAACTAGACTAATTTTCGGAACTAGATAAGATTCTTTTATCAAAAGTTTGATAATCTAAACAGAAGAATAATATTTCGACAATTTAGGCAAATTTAATAAAATAATTATTTGCAGCTTTAGTTTTTTATTTTAAACAAGCCTTACCCGAAAAACTCCGTCTTTTCCTTTTTTCGTTTGTTGACGTTTTTAATTTTTTTCCTTATTCAGCCTCCTGTGATCAAAATTTGATTTTACGCAGCTTTTCCCATACAATCTGCAGATTTTCCGGAATCGGTTCCAGAGTGGCCAAAGTTGTAACTTTTTGGCGTAAGAACCTTCCTTGGACTTATACGAACCCAACGCAACAAAAAGCACCTCGATCCGACGTTTCGTGTTGAATTGATTCGCGTTCGAACAAAACCATCGAAATTTTTTATATATATAGATAATTATACAGCAATTCCATTTGAAAAGAGCCTAAACCGAAAAAAAAGTTCTCCGATCGGGCTGAAAAATTTTCTGGGTGTTCCTTGGCCAAAATAATTAGACCCGGATTTTTTTGTTTGGCCATTAGGGTGACCTACATCGTGCTAGGGTGGTTCGAAAAATAGCAATTTTCGTCATTTTTCGCAAAAACCACTTTTTTCAAAAAATCATATATCCGCGTCATTTCATCCAAATTTAGTTGTCTTAGACGCAAAAGAAAGGTGATTAGTTAGGTTATTTGAGAAAAATAATAAAAAGTTTCAAAAATCTAGCTTAACATTAGAAAAAGTCGTATGAAAACTTAAGATGGCGTTTTGACCGTGTCTGGACCAAAGAGCCTATGTCTGAAAATATTTTTATCGGATTCCTCGGAAAATTTCACATATCATATCATAAAATTGGCGATGTCGAACCGTATGATTCCGAGATATGATTTTTTGAAAATAAAAACTGAGTTTTTCGACGCGCCACGCGCAAAAACAGGAAAATGACGAAATCGGCAAAAAATCAACTTGTTTCACTAAAACTGCGATAACTTAAAAAAAAACAGCGATGACCTATACATGTTAGGGTACCAAAAGTTGCGTATTTTAATTACGAAAATTTTGGTACCCTAACATGTATAGGTCATCGCTGAAATTTTGAAGTTATCGCAGTTTTAGTGAAAAATGTTGATTTTTTGCCGATTTCGTCATTTTCCTGTTTTTGCGCGTGGCGCGTCGAAAAAATCAGTTTTTATTTTCAAAAAATCATATCTCGAAATCATACGCTTCGACATCGCCAATTTTTTGACATGTTATGTGAAATTTTCCGAGGAATCCGATAAAAATATTTTCAGACATAGGCTCTTTGGTCCAAACACGGTCAAAACGCCATTTTATGTTTTCATACGACTTTTTCAAATGTTAAGCTAGATTTTTGAAACTTCTTACTATTTTTTTACTCTTTTTTTTTAGCCTTCCTAATTACCTTTCTTTTGCGTCTAAGACAGCTAAAATCGGATGAAATGATGCGGATATATGATTTTTTTGAAAAAAGTGGTTTTTGCGAAAAATGACGAAAATTGCAATTTTTCGAACCACCCTAGCACGATGTAGGTCACCCTAATGGCCTAACAAAAAATACGGGTCTAATTATTTTGGCCAAGGAATCCCAGAAAAATTTTGAGCCCGATCGGAGAACTTTTTTTTCGGTTTAGGCTCTTTTCAAATGGAATTGCTGTATAATTCAGTCCATGTGCACATAAAAGCTCGTCCTCAACAATGTTTTTGGATTTTTTGTTTCAGCACGGAGAAAAAAGAGTTCTTAAAATCGTGAACAAGCGTTCATGAAAATGGGAACCTCGAACAAAGTGTTCAAATTCCATGGTACGATTTTGAAAAACGTACCATGAAATTTGAACACTTTGTTCGTGGTTCTCATTTTCATGAACGCTTGTTCACGATTTTGGGAATTTTTTTTTCTCCGTGAGTGTACACCAAATCAAATTGTGAGACTCAATCTAATGAATTAACCAACGAGAGTTTGAGCATTAAGCCATGGAACCACCATCGATCGATTCTGGTGATGGCTCACCGGAGAAGTATTTGAATTATTTCTTGTCCCCTCCCCCTCCTCCCCTTACCGGTAGGTGGAGGGGAGGTTGAGTTGGTAGCTGTGACCAACCGGCCATGAAATGTTGCCCGTTCGCGGTTGATTATAGCCGAGAGGAGAGAGGAAGACGCGCGCCCGCTGTAGGTCGACCAAAGGTGCTAAAGGTAACGTGGAATAACGCAATTATGCGGATCGATGAGCTTGCGAGCATTGATGATGCTTCTTGTTCGCGTCCGATCATTGACTGCCACCAGCATTATTTTGAAGAATTGCTGAGGTTTTTTGTTGTTGAATCTTCTCTTTCAATTTTGCGGGCTCGTATTGGAAGCTCTGGAAATTCGTTACGATATGCGAAGGTCAACAGATTTACGATAAAAGGATGAGGGAGATGTGGAAGATTGGCTTAGCAATGATTTTCTTAAAAGAACTGGAAAATCATCATTCAATTATTCCCAGACATTCAATAAACCTGGGCTGCCTTTAGCGTGCTTTGAGGCTCTCTTGAACTATTTTTGATGTTAAAATTATGTTAGTTTTAACATTTTTTTCTTCAAAAATGCGCATTCAATATAAGCTGCTAAAATGACTCATCAAATAACTCGAACATCCGCACATTTAGCAGTAATTTTCGGCGCTAATTAATTCGCAGAACTCAACGGCGCGTTTATCACCCCATTTGCCGCGCGCGTTAACAAAAAAAAACTAAATGCCACTCTTCCTGGAAAGACAAGACCTCCGCGACTCGGAGTGGTCGTCCAACCGTTTCAAAAGCATAACGGTTTTTCTGCGCAAAGAGATTGCAAAAATCTCGCGAGGCACGTGGAGGTCATTGCGGCATTATCATCGCCATCAAAACGTTATTTTCTCATTGATGGCCGGGTTGAGCATCCACTAAGCGCCAATTTGAGACAAAACGCACAAGTATTCATTAAATTTCGACATATTAAGCTCGCATGAAGCGCGGCGAAAATCTGGGCGCATCGAAATAACTGAGAAATAGGCAGCGATACAAAGACTATCAGTGGAGCCAGAAACTGTTGTTTTTTTTTTTTGACGAGTTGTTCCCCTGGGCCACCCGGGCTCCCAGCATGTGTGTACTGTACAATCAACTGCTCTTCTTTTGAAGGTACTTATGCTTTTGTGGTGGGTCAGAATTTCGACCAAGCGAATGTTCGTACTCGGTTGTTTTGCTTGCCTTCGACGTCCGATACTAGTAGGGGATTGTGGGGTTCAGCGATGCAAGAGTCATCATAAACAAAGTTTCACTCATCGGTCCTAACCAGGTCCCAGGTCCCAGTACCGAAAATAAAATCTGGTAAAAAATAATTCATTAAAAAAACGTAACGTAATCCACCATTAGGTGGTTGGTGCCTTCCTTGCATTCATAAAGTGATTACACTAAACAGCATCAAAAAAGTATATAAATACCCTAGTAATATTTTAGGTTTTAAGTAGGCCATAAAAGCCTTTTTAGGCCGTATGAGTGTTTTCAGAACCATGATAAAACCTGTAAGTTTAAAAATGTTACTAGGGTAACACTTATTTTTAACAAAATATCTAAAATCCGGCCTCGAAAAAGTGTATTAAAAACACTGAAGTTCTTATAACTTTTGAAAGATTTGTCAGATCTTCAATTGGGCTCGTTGGATAGGTCTTTCAAATACCTTTCTAACAATATATAGCATGATGGGTTTTCTTATTATAACCACCCTTATTACAATCTTCCAAAGTTTAGCTAAAATCGTTTTTTTAGCATAACTTTTGAAGTTCTTTTCTAAACCTAATAATATCAACTCGGGTCTTGTGGGATCCCAAGACGAATCAAATGAGACCAAAACGGTCCAAATCGGTTCAGCCAGTCCGGAGATAATCGTGTGCATATTTTTCGGAGCACGGACTTACAGACATGCACACGCACAGACATTTGTTCAGAGTTTGATTCTGAGTCGATAGGTATACGTGAAGGTGGGTCTACGAGGTCGAATAAAGAAGTTCATTCTTCGAGTGATTTTATAGCCTTTCCTTATTGAGGTGAGGAAAACAAAAACGAAATTCGAAACTAAGCCTCTCTTCGCTCTTGCGTTAAAAAAAAATCGGTACAATTTAAGCCCAAAACTAAATTTCCATGAGATCGCATATCAAATCTTACTAAAGCAGGTAGATTGTCAAAAGCACAATACAGTCCAGACTCGATTATCCGAAGTTCGATTATCCGAAAGTTTGTATAGGAGTTCAGATAATCGAATCACGAACAAAAAAAACATTTTTTTCATTTCTTGTTCTTAACATAAAATTCGAGTTCTGCAAACCCATTTTAGTCAAATTTGAATTTTATATTGGATTTAAAAACTTAAAACCACTTAAGCGTAGTTTAGGGATGATACTCAATCAAAAATAAGACAACGAAAAACCATATCTCTTTTTTTTTGTGGATTTGTTTCTTGTATAAAGTTGTTTGGCATGCCAATCAAAGCAACTTTCTCAATGACATTTTATGTCGTGATCTACGCCTTCTAGGACAAATTTTGCCAATAGCATCGCAGCAAACCCACAAAAATCTGTTGTTGAACGTTACAATTCAGGATTAAATTTAGAAGAAAAGTGATGATCTTAAGAACTTTCAGAGCACTGAAAAACACACTTTTTAAATTTTGAATAATTGTTTCTGGACTTTAGGGTCAAAAGTTACAGCCATTTTAAGGTAAAAAAAAAGATGCAATTTCAAAAATTGGATTTTAGTGGTCTCAGAGAAATTTCCTTAAATCTCGAGAAAGTTTGTTTTTTTTTGTACTCTGAAAGATTTCAAAACTTCACTTTTCTCTGAAATTTAGCCCTGAATTGCAACGTTAAAAAAATATTTTTGAGGGTTTGCTCCAATGCTATTGACAAAATTATTTGTTGAAGGCAAAAATTGCGAGAAAAAAGTTTTGTACGTTCAACAAAGTTGCTTGGATTGGTATGCCCCACAACTTTCTAGAAGAAAAAAAAATCCCAAAAATATTCTTAGAAAGTTAGATATTATAAAACACCCTAATCGTGAACCACCCTAATTTTCACACTAACACGCACTTATTTTTGATAAATGAAACCACAATTTTGAGATATATTCAAGGCAAAGCGTCAACTTTGTAAAGGTAATTCATTAAGATTTGGAACAACTCAGCTTAGATTAAACAAATTAAATGTAGGGTAAGTAGGGTAATAAATAACAAAAACTAAATTTCCAATGTCATCCTTGATTATGAAAGTTTATGAATCACAAAATGATTTTTTACACATTATCCAATGTCAAGGAACCTATGATTTTTTGTCTTTGGGTTTCACGTGATTTTTCAAATTGTAAACAGCATTTTTTTTAATGCATAAATTAACGTTTCACAATGTATTCTGAATATTTAATAATCTGTTTTCATGTTTTTTCAACGAAAATGTAATTTTTGCAGTAGTTATTTAGTTGCTTCCTGATTTTTTGGGCATGTAAAAAAATGTAAATAAAAAATGAACACATCACATTTTGAAAAAAAATAATGTTATGAGTGTTTTTTTAAAACTTTGTGTTTTAGGCAGAATTTTAGGTAATTATGAGGAAAATAAAAAAAAATCAGTCTTTATAAGTTTAGGCGTCTGGATTTCCATTCACTTTAAAAAAAAAAAGATAAATTTCCAAAAACTTTTATTATATGAGGCAAATTTGCTCCAACGAGAACACGGAAAAACCACGGAGTTGTTGAGTTAAGGTGAAATTATATTTTTTATGTCCAAAAATTTTAAAAACTAAATTATAAAATGTTAGGTTCTCCTATTCCCATATTTCAATTAGGCTTCGAAACCCCGTACAATTTGGGTGCAAATGGTTCAGACCTCGGTTGGTTTGGTATAAGATTTTTTATTCAAAACCTGGGTGCAGAATAGTTGTCCGCAAAGCGGCCTCAATTTAGAACTGTCAAAGCGGAACCAATTTACTGTTCGCATAATTATACCAAGAAGTGGCAAGTATTGTGATCGATCTATAATTTATTTAGTCAGGAATAAAAAAAATCGATGGCTATTGAGGTATTCGAAGTCAAAACATCTTAATAAGAGGGTTGAAATTGAGATTGGCATAATTCGTCGCTAAAATTTTATAATCGCTATGTCTCACGCAAAACCTATTTTATGACGCTCTTTTAAATGTTAGCGACGAATTATCAATAACTATGAATAGTACTTTCCAAATAATATTGGATAATCTTACTCCGATATTATCACTACACATCAAAGATACATAATCTCGGAACTTCCATTCGGTTGCTCTTCGGATTCACGAAATTCCACCCACTTTTGACACAATTTTTCATCACGTGGAAAACAAAAAAAGGCCTCTTTTGGCCGCCCATCGTTTAGTCTACGAAGAAAAAAGTGCGAAGCACTTAATTTTTCATCGAAAACATCAACATCAACAGATCCAAAATGTTTTATAATAATTCACTTCAGCAGCAAAAAATATGTCACGCTTGAGCTTGAACATAGCCTTCTACTTTGTTTATGTTTACAGCTGTAGTGCAGTTGTATTAGTGGGGAGCAGTGGAGAGCTTTCGAAAATCACGTTACGCATTCTGTCTTTTCAGCACCCAGTTCAAAACCTTTAATTCATTTTTAATTCGAATTTTTGAACAATCTTTAATACAAAACCAAAAAGATTCTTATTTTTTGCATAATTCAAGAGAACTGCTCTGTAATATATTTGTTTTAATAAAATGACTGGAGTTAAATTTCATTATTAACTAAGTTCGTAATAATTTCTAGTCATCAACAGTCAAAATAAGATCTCGTTAAAAATAACATGGCATCCAAACTGACTCACCTTACCCAAATCTCCCTTGTCACAGTGAGCCACATGGACGCACTCTCCGAGAGTTCGGTAAAAGTTTTGTATCGTCCACAGTATACGCGCGCTACATGTTGTGCCCGGTCAGATCTGGCCTGTGGTTTGGTAGATTTGTAATTGCGTTTTAGTTTCGGACGTTTCGTTATCGTGTGCTTTACTAAATCAAAAAAGACGGCTGCCAGCAACAACAAAAAAACTAACAACATATTTACAGTAAATTGCAATTCCAACCCGTCCGAGTTCGAGCACGGGAAATGGGAGCACTGAACGAGTAATGTTTCCACTTGATAAAGTTGAAGGTACCATTGTTGCCGGTGTATTGAAGAAGCGCTTCTTCTGACGTAAATTGGAGCGAACATCCCTGGCGACTAGCTAGGGGTTTAGTTGGCGTACTTGCCCCGACAGAAAGCAGAGTCTGACAGGAAAGTTACTGTGAAGCACATGTACAAAACCTTTCCTTAATTGCGCTCATCTACGTAGAGTGGGGGGTTCCGTGTGGTGACACCGACTCGGTACACATCGAGCGCGTTTAAGTTGTAATTAAATTATCCGGTTGTTGATAATGCAGCCAAGAACATGTAATTAAAACAGGTTCTTGCATGAATGGTACCACCTTTCTGGTGGCAGCAATTGCTGAGCGTACCTAAGGGTAACGTAAGAACAAAGGAATGCTGTAATGAAGTGGCTTATAATATGGTAATTTTCCTATTAATTGTTAACTAACGACATAAGTGAGCTATGTTAAAAGCAATTGCAGGTCCTTTTAAATTCATATTATTAAAATTAAAACAAATAGACAGCGCAATTCCATTTTATTATCTCATTACCACAATTTTCTTCTTTTGATTCGTGAGTAATTTCTTTGAAATTATGTTGGTATCTGTTGTTGTTGCTCCAATATCTGACCAGGAAGCTCGCATCAACAACAATGGTCGCTAATTTATCGCTACTTGGCCAACAGGAATGTGTACAAACGAAAACAGGGAAACTAAGCCGGGTGACCGGTTGACTAATGGGTTTGCCGGCTTCGACCAAGACCAAGATATTTGCGCGAAAGCGCGCAATAACTGACAACGTTTCGGCCTTGGAAATTAAGCTTTCATCGAGTGTTCACAAAGTGATCGCGACGCCCGCTGATTACAAATTTAATTTCACTGTGGTGACACGGAAAAAATGCTTGATTTAATCATATTTTTTTGATCATATTTTCCACCTTAATAAAGTGTAGTTCCTGGCGAGATTTTCCCACTTTAAAACCCCAACTAACTTACACTAGTCCCGCTTTATGACACATCAATGATTGAACCGGCATTGCCAATAGGCGACGAACCTGTTCCAGAACGTGCCGGGGCACCCCCGCCAATCAAACTGGACCGATTTGCATTCGCACTTTGCAATCAAATCGCGATTCGAGCGAGTCGTAAAAGAACCCGGTCCAGCCATATCTAATGTGAACTAGTAGAGCAAAACGACTTGTGCTGCTCGGGAATAGTTTGGGCATTATTCACCGATCGGGCTGAATTTAAATCGGGTGCCTTAATTGTTTCCGCCTTATCGGGACGTGGTCAGGGCGTGGGGACCTAATTGCGCCTCAAAGATTAACCTCGACTCGCGTGGTGTGTGACAACAATATCTGAATACTCCCCGGGAACCGGTTTTGGCTACCTGTGTGCAGCTCCGGTTGTCACAGGCGGGTTGGGTTTCAGGTGCACCACCGGGGTGTCATTTATCATACTATAGTTATAACAACAACCGTGTTTCGGTTTTGATATCAACAGTTGAATGAATCATCGAGTGCAGAACTTTGATAAATGGGAATGATAATGCAGAGAGCTGAAAACAAACATGAAGAATTGCCCTATAAATAACTAGCGAAATTCAACAAGAAAAAAAAAGGAATTAAATTCAATGAATTGAACCAAAAAATATCCGTACTTTACTGAATAAATAATTCAACATTGCACAATACGCCCTGTCCACTAGACATCATTCGTAAAAAACGAATCGAGTCAAATTGGCTACAACCAATCCAAGTTTGGTGAAGATGATGCTTCCAAAAGATGAGAACGTGGACTAAAGCCACTTCGAAAGAAAAAAAAGTGATCAAAGACTTATGAATACAGACACTCATGTTTCCGGAGTGAATCATCATGCTCGATGGGCTCTTCCTCAGCGATGATCGGGTCAAAAAAATCTTTTATGTTTTTGTCAGACGGATACACTTGAGCAGTTCTCTGGGTAAACATTAGGGTTAGTGAATTTTCACGATTTCGCGGACAGTGTGAAATTCGTGAAATTCCACAATTTCCGTAAAATCCCGTGAATTCATGGATTTTTGGAAATTAATTAATTTTAAAAAATACAAATATTTTATCCACAATCGTTTTAAGTGTAAATTTGATTGGTATGCTCAAAAAATATATTTTCATTGAAATAAAAATGAATACAATCAGTTGTATACCTTGTATTTTGTTTATTTCATCGTTTTAAATTAATTTTGACACTTTAAAGCTTTCTACAAATTTTAAGATTTGGAACCACAGATTAGTAATACTCGTGTGTGACGATTTTCAGCCTTTTTCCACAGTATAATGTAATTTTAAAAATGTATATACACAGCAAGAAAAAAGTTGAATTTTGGAATGTTGAAAATCTTTTTTGAATAATTGTACCTAAAAAATGTGTAAAATTGTGAACCTCATGAAAATTAACCAGTTTGTGATGTAATCGAAATTTGTCACCATTTCCTGATGAAATTTACCATATTTTTTTTTCTGTGTAGCATTAATGTACACTTTGAGTCGAAAAAAAAATTGATCTGAATTTGATATATTTAGTTTTTTTATTTTTATTTTCAGGGACAAAACAATATTTTTTTTCTGATAACTCTGAATTATAAAGTGAAACAATAAGTGCAATCAACTGCATTTCCCTGCATTTATTGTCGCTTCTAGCACGATTAGGATCGTTTTAAAATCATTTTGAATATTAGTGAAATTTCCATGTAAGTTCAATAAATAGTTCTTTTCGTCATATTTTTCGTGGAACCTTTTTTTTTTTTTTTTTTTGAAAACTAATGATAGTGTTTCAAGTATGTTCTAAGTAAATTCCTTAGAATAACGATTTGACTACCATTTCATTTTTCAGATATAATCGAAAATTGAAGATTCAAACTCGGTATATTCCAGAACAAAATAGTTGGGCCTAAAAATATTAATTTTGTCTTAAAAATCAGCCCTCCTGGATCATTTTACTTTTTTCCAAGTCTCGTGAAATTTTCACGAAAATTAATTAATTGATTTGATGGTCGCCGTGCAAACTGGACACTCAGATTGAAAAATCACTTAGCTTGGATGCTTAATATATAATAAGGTATTCTATAATATTAACACTTGTTTAACAATTGATTTTATGGGTTATTTTAACACTTTTTAAACTCCGGGAAGTTTCCGTGAAATTATGTTTTTTTCGGATAGTGGTTCCGTGCAAATAGCATGTTTTCAGCGTGAAAAATCACTAAGCCTATTAATCAATTATGAAAATAAAATCATAATATAATTTCCAACAAATCACAATTAAAAAAATGGAGATTTACCAACTGTCAAAAAAGTAGTTCCTCTTTATTTTAAGTTTAAATGTAGTTTAATTTAGTTTAATTTAGAAAAGAGACAATCAACATAAAAAGAAAAAAAATTGTCTAAATAAGTATTTAAGGGGTTACATACATGTATAAAATTATAAAATTTCATGTTACAGAAGATAATTTTCAATCACTCCTGAAAGTTTCATGAAGATATTTCGTGACTGAACTGAGTAAGAGACGATTTAAGTTCACAATTTTGCCATGCGCAAAGCGAACTGTCAAACTTTGTGAACGTTTTTCTCTAAACACCGAGTTGATTTACGGGTGCCACGATATCTCGAGATGGGATGGACCAAATTGGCTGAAATTTGGGGTGAAGACTCCCAAGACATATCCCGTGTGCATGACGAAGCCCGATTTTGAAATTTTGCTTTTTAAAAAAATACAAAAATCAAAAACTGACGATTTTTTATATGAAAAACATAAAAATATTTTTATCTTTTTTTTTAAATTAAGTTTTTGAAAATCGGCCTTCGTCATGCACACAGGACTGGTTTAACGAGTCTTCACCAAAATTTTGAGCTAATTTGGTCAAAGCAGTGTTGAGATATCGTGGCACCCGTTTTTTGAAACTGCTAACTTAAAATAGCTATATCTCGGCAATGGTACATCCAAATGTCTTCATATTTATTTTGTTAATAGATGAAAATGTATATTTTAATGTCCTGCAAAAAGATTTAAAAAAAGTTTAAATGTGTGCTCATACCAACCTCTGACATTTTTGACGATTTACATGTATGTAACCCCTTAAGCACTTTCAAAAAATGTCTGAAAAGATGGCGTTTTATTTCCCCATATCCATATCCCCATATATATCCATATCCCCGTATCCCCATATCAAAAACATAAAAATGTTTTTTTTTTAATTAAATTTATTTTTAGTGACAAAAATGATTTTAAAAATAAGCAAAAAAGAAGTCAGTGTATGAACAGCTGTCAAATTTGTATAAAAAATAATATGGACAAACAGGTTATGCAAATTGGAAAGCACCCAAAAAGTTTTAGTCTGATTTAAAATACAGTAGACTCTTTGGCTTCTCGATATCAATACAGTCTAGACTCGATTATCCGAAGGCCTCGGAAAAATTTCACTTCGGATAATCAAAACTTCAGATAATCGAATCACGAAAAAAAAATCGTTTTAAATCTAAGATGGCGGCTAAAATGGCGGTGATGCAATATTGAAAAAATGCATTTTATTTTTTAAAAGGCAATCAACAACTCAAATTTGACTATAAAAGGGTCGTAAAACTCAAATTTTATGTTAAAAACAAGAAAATAAAAAAAAATGTTCGTGATTCGATTATCCGAAGTCCCAAACCTTCGGATAATCAAACTTCGGAAAATCGAAACTTCTGATAATCAGCTATCAAAAAAAATCAGTCCTTCAAATTGCGTTGATTTTTCAACTTTGATCAACAACGAGAGAGTCCTCTGTACAAAAATGTCATAAAGGTTCATTTCGTAGAGAATTGCTGTATTGCAAGATTCCTTCTCCGCTCATCTCGGCATTAAAAATGTAATCACAGAAAACGCCTTACTTCGTCAAACGTCCGTCATTTTCAGCCATGCCAAAAATCAAAACAATCTTCATATAGCACTCATTTGAGTGCTGAATAGAAAAACTTTCGGCACCTGCATCGAAAAGTCATACTTTTCGATTCTGTTATTATTAGAAAATGACAGGGTTGGGAGTTGCGGAGTTGCTCTGAACAAAGAATTAACCAAACTTGCTCCAATGTTTGTTTTTTTTTTCTGCATACATTTTTTATCAACTGCTGCCAATTGAAATAAATTTAACCAAATACCCATAAATTAATTTACAGAGAACTGCTCACCTGTTATTAGCCGAATCGTTTTCTTTTTACACGATGAGTTCCTCGGCGATCCGGCGGTAGCCTTTTTTTTGCCAAGTTTACCTCTGTGCTGACGGAATCGCGCCGGACTATCGGTAAATTTGTATCGGGATGGGAAGATTGAATGACTCGGCTAGATTAGCCCGTATGGGAACCAACTCGCGCGCCCACAGTAATACGATACATTAAAGTATCGAAATGTTGCTATATCGGATGGATCGGATCTCCAGAGATGGCGATTACTGGAACCAGAAACTGAGAAGCTACCAAATTTGGGCTTTGTCCGTAGCTGTGGCAGGAAGTGATGAGCAAATGATGATGATTAATTAAAAATAAGTACAGATATCACTTCCAGTGCGAAGAGGGGAGGGGGGGAGGGGGGGGGAGGATATTCCAGCACTCAAATTAATTATAGAAATTTCCGCATCTGCTAATCAACGAATGGCGTGGTAGCGGATTTAATCATCTGGAAAACAAAATCAAAATAAACAGCAAACACTGCTCAAGCTGAGCGCAAACATTTGGTGCAGGCCGGCCGGCAATCGGTTCATAGCTGCGGTGGCGCCACCAACGCCAGGTGGAAAATCAAACAGAAAACGAAACCTCGTGTGCAGCACAGATGAATGCATTTCGCGGGGAAGATTTAATCAACTGTGCCGGTGCGATTAGCTTCTAGTGTTTGTTTTGCTGGTGAAGCTAATGGATTAACGAGGCTTGCAAAAAGTGAAAGTATTTTGAATTTGACTCTTTTTGACCGGAATTTGAAATTTTCAGTCACATTCCAGAAGCTCGTGACAGTAATAAAACAAAAATCCCATCCAACCATAACTTGAACTCTCAAACGAGCAGCGCGCTGCAAGTACCGTTTTCGCTAATTATGACGTTATAAAAGATGGCAGTAATCACTATCTATCGATCGGGCAGCGTTTAGCGCGGCTAATGAGACAGTAAAATCAAACTGCTTTGCATCAAGCCGACCGACCAGCGGAGAGATCCGTTAGCCATTGCTCTCCGCGAGCTATTAATATCCAGCCCACCAGACGGACGGGGTTGATTCGCAACGATGACACCACCATCTGCGCCCTTCTGCCTCCAGAGTACCGGGAATTCTTGCCCACTTTATCGCGAGATGCGAGATGATGAAGTAATAAAATTGTACGGAATTCATGAAGCTCCAGAAGGTGAACGTCATCGGGTCGCTTCCAATCGGAGATCGATGGCTCAGCCGGCTACCACCATAGGTTTTTGAAGAGAAGCTGAAATCATTCATCATTTCCGCGCAGGCAATTAATCATTTGCTTATTTTTTTTTATGTTTTTGAGCATTGACTTCATCTGAAGTTTTTTTTTTGTGATTTTTTTGTGTTGAGCATAAAATTCGTATTATACACCACATTATAGGGTCAGCACTACGACTCCTCATGATTGATGATGATATCACTGATAAATTTGCTAAATTATGATCAAAACATGTACAACAATATTCATACACCCAAATTTTCGATTTTTTGTTTGAATTTAGAATAGAAGAAAGAAAAATCAACTTTAGAGCAATTCCAGCTCAAAATAGGATTTTTTTAGGTACTTTTTCCTCGACCCTCTCCGATTTCAATGAAACTTTGTAGACATGTTATCCTACGCTTATATAAGCCATTTTTGTGTATATGGAGCCAGTTTCACTCAATAATGACATTTGAGAAGGGCGTAAATGTTTTAAATATTTTTGTATTTCGTAATTTAAATATTTCTGTATGTCAAAGCCGTTGCATCGTATCAAAAAGTGGTCAAAGACAAACTTGTAGGAAATTTGACGGGCTTTCCGAAAAAAATACACTGAAAGAAAAAAAACGATCCACTTTTATGAGATTTTTTGATTTTTAAGTTTATAAGTCAAATTTGAAGGTGAGCCCACGATTTTTTTTCGTTCAAAATTTTTGTGAAAATAGATGTAATAAAGCCTAGATGTAACAAAAAGACTCACGAAAAATGCAGTTATGAGCAATGTAATTAGCTTATATCTGTAAGCCCATACACCCAATTGAAATGTGGTCAAAGCCAATCTTATGGAAAATTGGACGAGCTTTCCGGTAATAATATTTTCGAGACTGAAAAATCAATTCTGTCATATAAAAAAAATCAAACCATCCACATTAACGACCCCCGGGTCTTTTGTGGTCTCTATTGCAAGTTTCTGCTCGAACCTAGGAGTCCGAAGGCTTGAATGGGGAGAGCACCCAAACCTCTTTTGACGAAGAACTTCGTCTTAGGGCTCTATACAGGGTAGCAATCCAAAATTTCGCGAAGCGAAATGAAACGCTTTGGTTTCACCTCCCCTCTCGGCAAATTTCCCCTCTTCTTAGCGCACGCTGGTTGGTTGAACAAACGTTTCCCAATCAGTCAATCGAGAGACGTGAGATTGATGTATCTAAAATCACCCCCACTCTACCTCATAATTTTCGGATCGTCGACGGGCAACAAGCGAATAAGGAGGTATAGGAGAATGGGTGCAAAAAGGCGGGGCATACGTCCCCGACCTAAATCAAGAAAACAAACAAACAAACAGTCCCGATAATTCATTCTGTTGCTGCACGTCGACGAGTCAACATCGGGAGCAGATGGCCTGGAGGCCCGGTAGCAGACGGCTTGGAGACCCAGGAGCAGATGGCCTGGAGGCATGGACACGCCAAGACATGCCAGCCGGCATGAGTGGGAGTTGATTATTGGGACTGGCAACCACCTGGAGTGGCCGGAGGCCCCGGGGATGTTCCGATAAGGGGACATTTGCGGAACCATAAGAGTTGGGGCAATATGGGTATCAAACTTTAGGGATTTTGATACTGGACATGAAATTTGACATTTTGGCAGTAGTGCCCACCACCTGGAGTGGCCGGAGGCCCCGGGGATGTTCCGATAAGGGGAGATTTGCGGAACCATAAGCGTTGGGGCAATATGGGTATCAAACTTAAGGGTTTTTGATACTGGACATGAAATTTGACATTTTGGCAGTAGTGGCCACCACCTGGAGTGGCCGGAGGCCCCGGGGATGTTCCGATAAGGGGACATTTGCGGAACCATAAGAGTTGGGGCAATATGGGTATCAAACTTTAGGGATTTTGATACTGGACATGAAATTTGACATTTTGGCAGTAGTGGCCACCACCTGGAGTGGCCGGAGGCCCCGGGGATGTTCCGATAAGGGGACATTTGCGGAACCATAAGAGTTGGGGCAATATGGGTATCAAACTTTAGGGATTTTGATACTGGACATGAAATTTTACATTTTGGCAGTAGTGGCCACCACCTGGAGTGGCCGGAGGCCCCGGGGATGTTCCGATAAGGGGACATTTGCGGAACCATAAGAGTTGGGGCAATATGGGTATCAAACTCTAGGGTTTGTGTGTTGTGTCTTTAACACATGGTTCAGAATGACTCTTTGTAATAAATTTTATTGTTTGCAAAATATTACTTGAAAATTGTTCAATGCCGAAAGTTTAACAGAGAATTGATGCAATGATTTCATATCAACTGGCCCGAAAATTTTGCCATTACGATTAGCTGAAGAAGCGTTTGAAAGTTTTAAACGTTATCAAACGTCAAAATACCATGAGACCATCTTTGAGCAAAAATAAATAGATCTTACGTAATAACTATTTCGTGATTGATTTTGTGGCAAAGATACGCAAATATTAAAAACTATAAAAATTTCATTTACTTTTGTGTCCGAAGTTTTTCGTCATGATGGTTATGCCTGTAGGATTACCACTGCACCTTTTTTACTTCAAGGAACCTTCCACCCCAGTGTTTGAACTGACGACCTTTGGATTGCGAGTCCAACCGCCGCCAGCGATTCCACCGGAGTAGGCTTGGTTTGGTGTGTTGTTTGTACTTATGGCATGAAGACGACTCTTACACCTGGAATGACTTAACGGCCTAACAACCAAGGCCGGGACCGACATTTTACTTCCTCATCCGATGGAAGGTTGGAGCAGATGGGAATCGAACCCAGAATCATCCGCTTACAAAGCGGACAGCGTAACCATTAGGCCACGCACTGCCACTGCCAATTCTGTCATATAGAAATTGCTAAAACCCATCAAAAAAACGATTTTTTTTACATTTTTATTTTTAAGACCGCTGTTACTTCACAAGGATTGGACTTAGGACAATGGTCAATATGGAGACTTTTATGTAAAATTGTCTGGAGAATCGACTCTCGTGTTCGGTTTTTGAAAACTTTGATGTTTAGAGCACTTTTGAAAAAAAAAACAGTTTCAGTAAATATTTTTTTGTATTTTTTCAGGTGAGTTGCTCCATCCTGCATTTTCCGTGAGTCTTTTTGTAACATCTTAGGATATTTCCACAAAATATCGTAGGCAAAAATCGTGCGCTCACCTTCAAATTTAACTTTTAAACTTAAAAATCAAAAAAATTCATAAAAGTGGAGTGTTTTTTTCTTTCAGTGTATTTTTTTTTTTTTTTGAAAACCCGTCAAATTTCCTACAAGTTTGTCTTTGACCACTTGTTGATACGACGCAACGGCTTTGAGATACAGCAATATTTAAATTACGAAGTACAAAAATATTTAATAGACATCACACCGTCTTTTCAGACTGAATTTACTAACTAACGGGACAAACACAGAACACCCAGAGGAGATGGGCGGGAATCGAACCCGGGCCCCTTAGCACACATGAGGGATCGGCAGCCGATTTAAACACTTACGCCCTTCTCAAATGTCATTATCGAGTGAAACTGGCTCCATATACACAAAAATGGCTTATATAAGACTAGGATAACATGTCTACAAAGTTATTGAAATCGGAGAGGGTCGGGTACAACCGAATCCCTATTTGACATGGAATTGCTCTTAAGTAATAATGGACAATTGTTGTCAATCAAGTTACATATTACCGTGATATTTGTAATGTCCCAAATGAATTGCACCTAGATTTTAATTTATTTATGATATCATCTTGCATGTTCTAGCATTTAACGTCACAGAAATCATCGTCATAAACAAAACATATCATAGCTGCTGTATATAGCATGTTCACATCACATCACTATCTGCACATTCATATAATGCACAAACAAAATCACCAGTTGCTGCACGAAACCTTTCTGCATGTCTACTATTCTGTAAAATCACCGAAGCATGTGTTCCACAAGTGTGAGACTTCTGTATCTATCCAAGCACCACCTTCTGCATGTTCTACCGCACACCGTGTTCTTGATCACCCGGAAGCATGACGTAAGCACCTCTACCCTACTCCAACACCTCTTTGGAGTCCATAAATCTTATCTTTCCAACCTTTTCTGACCAACTTTCAGCTGCCGCCCCAAAATATCAGATTCTGGAACCCCGCGACGGCTACATCCCGGTGTACATCCGATACGGTGACGAGCCTCTGTCTGGAATTAACCCTGCGCTGGCCGCAGCCTTCCACGAGCCGGTGAACCGCGTCAGCCGTGCCGAACTTGCCCAGGTTCCTTACCCCCCTGAACGCTCTATAACTGCTCAACACTAAATCCAATAAATTTGCAGGTTCTCCAGCGGGACGAATCCCCAAACAACACCTCGAGCAACTCGACCTCGTTGTCGGTATCGGCGCTGTCCGCCTCCGACGAGCACCGCATTGCCCTGGCCGTCGCGGCGGAAAAGGCGCGAGCAGCTGCAGAGGCAGCCGCAGCGGCTTCATCGGCCAACAAAGTCTAAAAGTTCGGGTGCCCGAACAGCCGGAACAACTCTACCAGTTACCCTGGCCGGTTCACCCATTTACTCGTTACTCAAAACACCCATTGTACCGAACAAAAGAGACTTCAATAAAGCCATACCAGAGCCGTAAAACTTAGCTGCTCTGCGTTTCCTTGACGTTTTCCCCCCACTGACTTAACTCCTCCGTGAACCACTTTTAAAACTGATTTGATTCTGTAATTCCAGAAAGCGCTCCGGCAAAATACCAGGATCTGCCGAAGAAGGACGGCTACGTGCCAGTCTACATCCGCATCGGCAACACCCCGTTGGACCAGATCAACCGTGACTTGGCGGCAGCCTTCCAGAAGGCCAACGCCCGCAGTGTCCGGGGCACGCTTATCCAGGTAACCAAAGTTCTAGACACACAAACCTAAACAACCAATACTCAACCCAACCCCATTTCAGCAACTGAACCGCAACGCGCGCTTCTCGTCCGAGTCGAGCAGTGCGTCCAGCGAGGAGACCAACCACATCCTGAAGCGTCTGGACCCGAACTACCACAGCTCCGAGAGTGACCCGAACACGAGCGAGTCCAACTCGTCCGAGCAGCTGCTGCTGAACGATATCGTGCCGGCCGTGAAGACCCCGGTCAAGGCCGGTAATGCGCTGTAAGCGAGGTTGAAAACGCAAGAAGTTCTTCTCAACTGCCAACTCTGCCGGCACGGGCGGAATGTGATTTTCTTTAATATTATTTTAATCATTATAACATACACAACTGCACTCATGCTTCATGATTCATCAACGAAACGTACGATTTTGAGAGGTCACAATAATATTATGGTTATGCGCGGACACGTGCGGATTACGCGCAGTTACGCGGCGCGCGATAAGGTGTCATCCTACGGTGAGATTATTGTAAGTTCAGTGAATAAATTCTTATCGGCATAATGACTTTGGTTTGGATTTCGGGGTGATGACTGTTTCCTATGAATTAAATGTTCAATTCGTTTTGAAAACAACATTGTATTTTTTTTTAATTTGGCTACTAAAAGTTTCCCTAAAAGAACAGGTTTCATCAGATTCATATGGAGCAATTCCAGCTCAAATAAAGATTTTTTCTAGTACTTTTGTACCCGAACCTCTCCGATTTCAATAAAACTTTGTAGACATGTTATCCTAGGCCTATTTAAGCCATTTTTGTGTATATGGATCCGATTGTTGTCGAAAATAACATTTGTGAAGGGCGTAATTTATTTAAATATTTTTGTATTTTGTAGTTTAAAAATTACTGTATCTCGAAGCCGTTGCATCGTATCAAGAAGTGATCAAAGACAAACTTGTAGGAAATTGTACGGGCTTTCTGACAAATACACTGAAAAAAAACGCCACCTCTATGAGATTTTTTGATATTTAAGATTAAAACTTAAATTGTACGATGCCGTCACGATTTTTTTTTTCGTTCAAAATTTTTGAGGAAATAGCCTTAGATGTTACAAAAAGTCTCACGAAAAATGTAGGATGGTATGTCTCTCCTACAAAAATACAAAAATCATTTACTGAAACTTTTTTTTGAAAAGTGGTTTAAACGTCAAATTTTTTTTACTATCTAGTCAAAGACAAACTTATGGGAAATTGGACAAGCTTTCCGGTAAAAATATTTTCGACACTTAAAAATCAAGTCTGTCACATAGAAATTGCCAAAAACCATCAAAAAACCTATTTTTTTCAACATTTTTTTTATTTTTAAACCCGCTTTATCTTTTCAAGGATTGGACATATGACAATGGTCAATATGGAGACTTTCATGCAAAATTGTCTGGGAAATCGATTCACACTATCGGTTTTTGAAAATTATGACTTTTAGAGCACTTTTCAAAAAAACAGTTTCAGTAAATGATTTTTGTATTTTTTTGGTGAGTTGCTCCATTCTGCATTTTTCGTGAGTCTTTTTGTAACATTTTAGGCTATTTCCTCAAAACCTTTGAACAAAAAAAATCGTGACGTCACCTTAAAATTTAACTTTTAAACTTAAATATCAAATAATCTCAGTGAAAACCCGTACAATTTCCTACAAGTCATCTGAAAAAACTCTTAACCAAAAAAGTAAATTAAATGGGAAAAAAATCAAAGCACTGCACATGATATGAAAAAAATAATTAGCTTACAATTTTCGGTACTTAAAGGAAGATTTGTCAATCAAACTGAATCATAAAAATTCAGGAAGAGTAAAGTTCATAACATGTGTTAAATTTCAGATGACTCCGACTCCGACTCCAGGGTATCAGACATTTTAGACTCCAACTCCGACTCCAGCTTTTCAAATTCGGCCGACTCCTGCTGGCCTGCTATTCGAATTTTGCCAACTCCGATTCCGACTTCGACTCCAGGTCCCCCAAAATACTCGACTCCACAGCCCTGATTTTAACAGTCTTTTTGTAAGGCATGGACAACTGCTAAAATCAGCTAAAATTTTCTAAAAATTTGCAAAAATTTCTAAAATTGAAGACTTGTATGGACGATTTTAATATGCAAAATGTCTTCTTTGGTCAAAGAAGAAGTACTCAAAACAAAAATCATACAAATAAAAAAAAATACAGATAAATGCTGAAAAATTCCAACAAATTTACTAATTCTTACTTTCCAATAAGAACTGATCATACACAAATAAACACAAAGAATAAATTTCCAATAAATTTGTTATTTTTTATTGGATAAATTGCTCATAAGTCATTAGTGATGTTTCAATACAACAATTGATGTATTATGTATTATGTAAAAGATAATCTAATCCTCTTTCATCTAAAGCCACTTCTTTAGAATAGATTTTTTTTTATATTTGAATAAAAATGTTATTTTTGCCCAGTTCTATTTATTATTCTCATTGAGGTAAACATTCACCTGGGAACTTGTTCTGTATCATTTTTGAGTGAATTCATGAACTATTTGATAGTAAAAAAATAGTTAAATATCCTTTTAAAAACAACATTTTAGTGATTGAATAAAAAATTGTTTCCGATACCAAGTTCAAAGTAACAAAAACGTTTTTGACCAACATTTGGGCGAAATAGAAATAAAAATCACATTGCCAAAACAACCATACCAGCAATCTCGATTGTTCCATGTTCTTCTGCCAAGGACATTCGGAGCTGATAATAAATTCAAATTTCAAACGCGCAAAATGGGTGTGTGCGTGGTTAGTGTGAGTGTATAATTGCACACACAAAAACCACCCAATTTACTGATGACCCACTTATGATCGAGTTCAAGTGACGCTCGAAGCTTCCCCTGGCAAATTCTGACAAAAACAGCTCTTCTCTGGCTGGTTATCACTACTTTGGAAGCAAACTCAACTCAAGCGGAACGAGACCCAACCGCCGTCGATTATGGAAGCATTCAAATTGCCAGTGTGCCTCCGAGTGGCCCATCATTAAGCTTCTGCAGCATCCCCCGAGCAGGTCGTCGTCGTTAATAGAGTTTTGGAGTTTCCAGTGTTTCTCCCGTAATTAAAATGGAAATTATTTCGAGAGCCCTTGTTCTGCTAGCGCTGTTTGCAGTACTTCTAGTCGTTCAAACTGGTAAGTCCCGCGAACCGTGCCAGCTTCTACAATGTTCATAGTTTGCAAGCGTAACGAAAAAAAAAATTGCCCCGTTCTGGATGTTCCGTTTAAGATTCTGCCCCGGCCCGGCCAGCTGAAGATGACTCGGTGCAGTACAGCCGCCAGGAGCTAGTTCAAGTGAGTAGCAGCTGTAACTGAGCTCTGAGTTCTTGAAGACCTTGGCCTCGTCTTGCTGTACGAGAATTATTTTTCGTCATTTCAATGACCGGAGTGTGTCTTTTGTCCACCAGCTCTTCCAGGAGGACGCCAAGTGGGCCTCGTCCTCGAGCAATAGCCGGGGCCGCAGTTCGGAGGAGTTGAAGCAAAATCTGCGCACCGTCATGAAGGCGCTCAACATCCAACCGGTACCGCGTACCACCGTCAACCCGCTGTTGTACGTCCCGATGCCTCACCAGCCGATCTACGACGTTGACGGTAATCGGTTGAACTGAGTTTGAAGTAAAAAATGTGAAAATTGTGAAATAAAGTTAATCGTTGTGAAATTGTCTATTCTTTTGGTAACTAACGCCAAGAACATCTCAAGATTAGTCGTGACTTCATGTCGATTCAGAACATTCCTCTTTCAGTGCCAATGATAGACTGCAAGTGCATTTGATATCACAACAAAGTCCCGAGAATTTATGAGCATGCACTCGACTCGTGCGTACAATATTATTTTCAAATTGCACTAATCTCTGCTCATACAACAATGCATAATCCATAACCTCAGAGCAGCTTCAAAAGCAACGCCCGGTAATCGACACAAATCACGGAATTGTGCAACCCATTACCAAACCGGCAATCAGCTTTGCGGGGGTGGTGGAGATAGCTGATTGTTTCATAGGGCAGTCGGATGCTTCTGTGAGCTGTCGGTCAATAAATCAGAACCTAAAGCGGCCTCCCATTTTCAGCACAAATTGCTCGCTCATCACAGAAGCTCTCAATGGGCCCTTTTCTAAACAATGATGTTCCACCCAGAATTGTAGGAATTTTCGCAAATCGCAACTGACCACCGCTGTCGAGAGAGAGAGAGAGTGAGAAAAGCACGCAAGATATTTCGAAATGATTCCGATTCACAGCCCGATAGTGGTTTAGTTCAGTTCCAAGCGCGAGCGCCATCATGATTGGCAGTTCTGTTAGCCGTCGAACGGAGGAAGTCTTCTACGTTCTTCTCATCGTGGTATTTGTCGTAGCGAAGGCCGGAGTCCTTGGACAGGATGCTGCGGAAAACGACGACGACGGAGATGATGGTAGGTACTCGGATATCTATAGAGCTTGCAAACAATCTCAGTAGAAATTTGGAACCGTTAGGAATGAGTATATTGAATTCGACGACTTTCAAAAATCATTTGTTGTATGAACTATAAAATGCAATTTAAAGAAGCATAAAATCAAACAAGTTCAATCATTTAAAAAAATATCACAGGAAAATAAAATATACTCAAAATGTCGGTCTTTTACAATTTTTTGAAAATGCTACAAAAATCCAAGACTTTGTATTTTCCATCCATTTTTAAAAAGTTCAAGTTTTTTAACAATATGGGTATCACATGATCGTATTTTTTCATACATTTCGACAGAACCGTCATCTGGGGCGAAACGGGACACATGGGGCGAATTGGGACAATATTTGGATATTTTTTTATTGTTTTCGGACACAGATCAACAAAAATAGTGCATCGATTTCCAATTTTTTAAGCTTTTGAGTGCTCTAAACCCTGCTGTCCCTATCCAGACATTTTGGTAGATTTTTTTTTGAAAATACTATTTTTTTTACAAAATTACATACTTTTGAAAAAATACTGCAAATTTTAGTTTTTATTACATGATTTTTAGATTGTAAAAAGTGAAATTTTTAGTATTGTTTCAAAATACCTAGCTTTTTGAAAATTTCAAGTGTTTTCAAAAAGTTGTGCTATTACTTTTAAAATGTATGAAAAAATCCCGATCATTTGATACCCATTTATAACAAATTTGAACTTTTAGTATTTTTTTCGAAATAAAGTAATTTTGTGCAAAACTATTTTCAAATTTCTATGTTATAGCTTTCGAAATGTATCAAAAATCATTTGATCATTTGATAGCCATATTGTAAAAATCTGAAATTTCGAGTATTTTTCAGCAAATACGTAGTTTTGTGAAAATTTTGAGTATTTCACAAAAAGATTATTACTATCGAAATGTATGAAAAAATCCCGATTATTTGATATCTATATTATAAAAAACTGAAATTTTGAGTATTTTTCAGAAAATACGTAGTTTTGTGATTTTTTTTTTATTAATTTTAAAAAAGTGTTATAACTTTCGAAATGTATGAAAAAAACATCCGATCATTTCATATCCGTATAGCAAAAACTATATTTTTTTCGAGAAACATTGCATTTCAAAATACAGGAAAAATACGTATATTTGTGAAAATTTTCATGTAATTAATTGCAATGGATAGCTGACATTTTCCCCATTCCAAAACACTATAATTGGAAGTTTGGATGAATTTTCATTAGATTATCCAGCTTTTTAAGCGAAAATGGCGTTCGAGTGGTGAACGCCCGAATTGTCAAAATCGCGCAGTGGTACCAACATTGCGAAAAAAGTGTGCCATGGCATGACAGCCACATTTTTTGTCTAATGTTGGTGCTACTGCGTGATTTTGACATTTCGGGCGTTCACCATTCGAACGCCATTTTCGCTTAAAAACCTGGATAGCCAATGTCTCTGTTTTTTTTTTTTTTTTTTTTTTTGTAGAATCAAATTTGCAACCGAAAAGTACTGTAAAGATTTTTTGATAAAGTGCAATGTTTTCAAAATATAGCATCTTAAAATTTAATTTCATTTTTTCTTTTTTTTAAATTGCCTAAGAGACTCCGAAATTTGGACATCTGGTTGCTGAAATACAGCGAATAAAAGAAAAAGAAAATTTACGTTTTTTAAGTCTCATTTAAATAGAATTTCATTTTTTAGTACTAATATCTCTAAAACTAATGCATAATGCTGTGCATGGTCCTATTTATTACATTGATAAAAAATTAAACATTTGTAAAATTTTCCAGTCAAAAAAATATTTTTAAATTATGGAATTATGTCCATCATTCCAAAAAGATATATTTAATATAACGCATCATTGGTTTGTCCATTCAAGTCTCCATAAAATTTTGGCAGCAAACCATACAATAGCCTCTATACAATTTCCTTAAAGTCTCCATACAATTTTGGTAACTGTCCATATAAAAATGGAATATTTGCCGCCAAATCAATTAAAAAAAAAATAGCGCTGTTTTTTAAATCGAATTTAATGTAAAAAAAATCTCATAATTTTATGATTAAAAGCGAATTTGCAATTGAAAAGTACTTTAAACATTTATAAAGTGCATCGGTTTCAAAACTAACTTTCCAAAAGGCTATTTAATTGTATTTTGACCCTTTTGAAAAATTAGTCTTGATTTTAAAAAAATCAAAATATTTTTTTAAGTGGATCAGAAAAATTGATTTATTCACATTGAAAATCGGAACATCAGTTTCAGAAATATCGACATTTGAAAATTAACAGTTTGAGTGACACTTAACAAACATCAAGTCAGCAAAAAAAGATCTATCTTCAATGTTTTTCTCAGTTTTAAAAATAGTAGTTTATGCAACAAGTTGCAAAAAGAGGATTTTTTCAGCACGAGTCGTACATTTATCCAACGAGGTTCACCGAGTTGGATAAATACGACGAGTGATGAAAAAATCAACTTTTGCATCGAGGTCCATACAACGTTTTTTTACAATTCCGAAAAACACCCTTTGAACAGAATTATAGGACAAATGTCCATGCATTGAGTCAATGAATCGTTTAATTAAAAAAAATGTAGAAAAGTACAACTTTTCCAAACAAGTGCTGAAAAGTTCAACTTTTCAGCATCCATTTCAGTGCTGATAAGTAGAGATTGGTGCGCTGGAAGTGGGGACGCGAAGTCGTGATTATTCAGGTTAATTTTTTGGTGTGCTTTTGTGTCGCTATTCGTATGGGGTGAGTGATTGTGGTAATCGAATAAAAGCATCATTGGTGCGCTGGAAGTGTGGACGCGAAGTGGGGTGAGTGATTGTGGTAATCGAATAATAGCATCATTGGTGCGCTGGAAGTGGGGTCGCGAAGTCGTGATTATTCAGGTTAATTTTTCGGTGTGCTTTTGTGTCGCTATTCGTATGGGGTGAGTGATTGTGGTAATCGAATAAAAGCATGACTTACTGAATAGTTTGTGTCTTGAGCGTAAGTTTCGTTGAGTAATTGGTGTTTTTTGTGATTTTTTTTTTGTGATCTTAATTAATTGTTTTGTGGTTTTCAAAGCCCTTCCTATATCATCGTTGATCGGAAGGCACGGCGTCGGGTGAATTGTGTATATTTTTACGAATAAGGTTTTATTTTTTATGGTGAAAAAGCCATTTCTATATAATGATCGAAAGACGCACTGACATTTTGGATTAATTAATAGTGGAGTGAAATAATTGTGTGTGAGTGACTTTGTTTGTTAACCAGAAAGACCTTCCCATAGCATCGTTGCTCGGAAGGCTCGCCGACGGGTTTGTTATGAAAGTCCTCCCCATAGCATCGTAGCTCGGGAGGCATCGAAAAGCCAATACCTTATCCTACTAACCCAAAAAAATAATAATCATGCTTGAAGGAGATGCTGTGGATTCAACGGTCTCAAGCGGTATCAACAAGTATATAGCGAAAAACTGTGTGCTTGATGAGTCTGCAACTTCAACTATCGGACTAACATTCCTCCCTTTCGTTGAACTGCAGGCTTCTTGGGAGGGCGCCGGTATTGACTCATAAAGTAGGGGTCTTCAGAGGTTAAACAGTGAACGGATGGTTGGCTCCCACTGATCATTTTTGATTCATTGTTTAACTTCAGCTGATCCGTCAATAACGGAGTAGCAGCTCATTGGCAGTCAACCATGCTCATGCTCATGCTCATGCTCCATTTCAGTGCTGAAAAGTAGAACTTTTCAGCATTTGTTTTGAAAAGTGTTGCTATTCGATTCTGTTATTTTTGGTACAGAAAAGTAGGCTATTTCGTCGTTCAAGAATGACAGGAAAAGTAAGTAGTTTCACGACGGAATTGCAAAATAGTAGTTTATGCAACAAGTTGCAAAAAGAGGATTTTTTCAGCACGAGTCGTACATTTATCCAACGAGGTTCACCGAGTTGGATAAAAACAAAGAGTGCTGAAAAAAACAAGTTTTGCAACGAGTTCCATACAACATTTTTTGCAATTCCGAAAAACACCCATTGGAGTGAAATTTTAAGTTAAATTTTCATGTATTTTGTCAATAAATCGTTTTAATCAAAAAAATGTTGAAAAGTGTTACTTTTCGAAACAAGTGCTGAAAAGTTCAACTTTTCAGCACCCATTTCAGTGCTGAAAAGTAGAACTTTTCAGCATTTATTTTGAAAAGTGTTGCTATTCGATTCTGTTATTTTTGCTACAGAAAAGTAGGCTATTTCGTCGTTTAAGAATGACAGGAAAAGTAAGTAGTTTCACGACGGAATTGCAAAAAATATATTTTCAGAACTGGATACCCATAGGCACCATATAAAAAAAATCGAAAAATTAATTATTTTTCCACAACATCGAACTAAAAGTCCAGACTCGATTATACGACGTAAAGTAAAAATTTCACTTTGGATAATCGAATCACAAAAAAAAACTGTTTTCGTCGTCTTATTTTTTATTGTCGTGCTTAAGTTTGACACCAAAACAAAGCTAAAGCTATCCAGGATTTATAATTTCAAAATGACGAATAAATAACGTTGATGAAATATTTAAAAAAAAAAAATGCCTTTTTAATTTAATAAGCAATCTACTGTTAAATTTTAACTAAATTGGTGTTGTAAAAATGTAAAAATAAATAAATAACGAAATAATGAAAAAAGTTTTTTGTCAAGCTTCGATTATCCGATGTTGCGGGGCTGTTTGAATACGAGTAATACGACATAACATTTAACTATTTTGATCAAAACTTTATGGAATACGGAAAAATAGCAACAAGAAAATCAAAAAAAAAATGATTGAAAATTTTCATTTATTTACAAAGTTGACTGAAAGCGCAGTGCAATTCGCTAAAATAGCACGCGTGCTAGCAGCGCGCTGTGCCAATGCATGTCTGTCGGCAACCCTATTCCAAACCACTATTTTTTTTCCTACTCCTTCAACTTTTCCCACCAATTGCGCCAATAGTGGCGGAGTCAACTTCCCCTGGCAGACCACGCGTCGTCGGCGGAACCGGCGTAGCCATCGGGGAGCTTCCGTTCATCTGCTCCGTCCGCCAGCGGCAACCGGCCGGGTCCTGGAGCTCGTGGACGCATCTGTGCGGCAGTACGATTGTGAACGAAAATTGGCTGCTTACTTCCGCTCACTGCGTCGCCCCGCCCCTGCCCAAGGAGAGCTTGCTGATTGTTTGTGGTGTTCGACAGGCCAGAACCGTCGCCGGGATTGAGCCAAGTCCGGAGTACGTTGACGGACAGCGGGGAAGCGATTTGGCACTGGTAAGATGATCAACGGGTGGGTGGTGGTCAATGTCGATAGATTTCGGTTCAGTGATGCGAGTTTTTTGTGGATTTTTTTCTGTTTGTTTTTGATTCCAAAAGATACTGCTGAAGAAGCCGTTGGTGTTCACCGGAAACGTGCAACCGATACCGATTTTTGATCAACGAATCCTGCCTACCAGTGTGGCCACCATCGTTGGCTATGGCGTTTCCTCGTACGGAAAGGACGGTTGGCAGCCTAATGGATTAGAGGTAGGCATACTCGCAGCAAATGGACAAAGCCCGGATTGTCTTTTGAGGATTCGAGCAATGCTGTTTTTTGCATAGCTAAGTGAATTCTAACTTAATCCGTGTTGTTTTGTAATGCTCCAGCTGCCTTTACTGAGTTTAGATTTCAAAGCATCAATTGGGAATCAAAAAAAAATCGAATTTCCGTCATCTCCCTTTAATTGAAAATTGGACTTTTTTGCCAAATCTAGTTTATTTTTTTTGTTTTTTTTTTGCATAGTAGCGAAAACCTAAATTCGAGAAAAAGATGATTTAGTTTTTGTGATGTGAGTTGCGAGTGATTGCAAAAAATTACAAAAGTTACATTTATTTTGAAATGCGTTTAAATTTAAAGTAATAGTTTCCGAGGTATCGCATGTTGAGAAATATATAGCAAAAAAAAAATCTTAAAAGGCATATCGGCAACCAGTAATTCGACCAACAAATAAAACAATTTTTTTTTCAGCCTTTCAAATGATTTTTTTTTTTTTTAGGGAGCTTTTGCTTCATAAGGTATATTTCAATTGCAGAAAAAACTGAACTATTTTGAAAAAAAAATCTCTCAAATTCCTGAAACTTGAAAACGGTGTATTTTATCAAAAATTTCAATTCCAATCTCAAATTTGATTTAGCATCCAAAAATTTTTCATCGCTGTTTTTTTTCTAAAATTCACATTTTTATTCAAAAAGTCATGATCTCGATACCAAATTTTTCAACATCATATCGTCGCCGTCGTGCTAACTTGTCGTACGTGCAATTTGGGACAAATTGAGTTAAGAACGCCATTTTGTGCAGCTCACAATGCCTCACCTTTTGACCTTCACAGATCCCCAAAATTCGATTTCAATCCTGAGATATTCAATGAAAACCAAAAAAGCTCCGCGGATTTTTGTCACTTTTCATATGAAAGAAGTTTCAATCTTGTCGTGCTATCTTGTCACTCTCTGAAAATTGGTGTAAGTGCGACAATTGGCCAAAGGGATTTCAGGTCAGGATGCGTTTGACGCACGTACAAGTTAGACTACCGTAAACATTTGTAATTATAACTCGGGACTCCAGCAACCAAATTCAACCAAACTTCGGGACAATGCACAGAATGGTCAGCCAAACAAAACGTGTTTGTTATTGTTTACATTGCGTGCTTTCGTTTTTGTTTATTCAAGGTCAAACATTAAAACGTGTTTTTCTCGGAACGTCAATATGGCGGGTGCGACATGATAGCACGACAGCGTCGATATACTCTAGCGCAAAAGATGTTCTTTCCCGGGCAGACGGTAATAACAAAATTCATGCCATTTCAATAACAAATACTGTTAAAATAACAAAAAGTGTTATGGAATATTCTTGCAAAATCATTTTCTGCATAAGAGTTTAATAACAGTTTATGTTATCATAACAAAATTTGTTATTGGTCTGATATTGGTTGAAAGCCAAAACAACTTTGGAATAACATTTTTTGTTATGGACGAATACCTCCAACTGTTATTGGGATGATCGGATTAGTTGTTAAAATAACAAAAAATAATAACAAAGATTTGTTCGAAGAATAACTCAAAATGTTATTATTCTGTTATTACAATAACAATCCAATAACAAAAAATTCATAACGGCGAATAACAAATCCTGTTATAAATAACATAAAATGTTATTGGCCTAGTATTTTCAAATACCCAAAAATGTTATTCCCACGTTATTCCCGTCTGCTCGGGTTCTAAGTCCCTTAAAAAGTATCACAAAAATAATTGAAAAAAAAATTCAATAAAGGTCAAAATTAACCATTAAACAACATTTCTAAATAAATTTGAAAATGAAAAATACTAACAATTACATGAAAAATATAATTAAAAAACTAACAAAAATTAATAAAAAAAATCTTTTATTTGAAATCTTATTTTGATTCATGAAAACAAAAAAAAACAGTGTCATTAAGTCATCATTAAATTTAACCTTTATTTTTAAAAATTGCCTTCAAAATCATTTATCATCATCCAACATTTTTTTTTTTGCATGCAAAGGAAATGAAAAAAAAATAAGAAAATGTTGTTCTCAAATTTATAGATTTTCATAAAAATCTAGTTAATCCAACAGTTATTAATCTTAAACAAATAAATATCTGGAAATTCTAGTTTCAATCTAGATTTTTTTTTCTTTTGTAAATTGAACATCAAAATTTGAGTACCAAAATTTATTTATCAAATCGTCGGTATTTTTTATATGTTTTTTTTTTCGATGAAAAAGCCTCCTATTTTATGCGATTTTCTTAATAGGCAAATTCTATAAACATATCTGTTAACGATAAGATCAGAAAATTTCTATAATTTATTTTCGTTTTTACAGCTTATTGTTTTTTTCAATAGAAAAACGTTTAAGTTTCGATTGAGTTTTAGGTTTTTTTTCCAATAGATGGAAATCATGCTTTCTCTACATTTTACATACTAATAACGGGTTACGGCAATAGAAAATCTGGGAATTTTTTTAATTCTTTTATAAATTCGTACGTCCAAAACAAAAAAAAAAGCAAATTTAGAAATCCCGAGAAAAATGCAAAATTTTCTAAAGTTGTCAGTACTGAAAATTCTTTTTTGCAATTCCGTTGTGACTTACAATTTACTTACTTTTGCTTGTCATTCTCGAACGGAACTATTTAACATTGCCAAACTAACAGTTTTGAAGAACCTTTCAGTATCCATTTAAGTGTTGAAATGTTCAACTTTTCAGCACTTGTATCGAAAGTCAATGCTTTTTTTTTGCAGTTTGACACTTATCTTGACGGCAAATAACACGGTGGTTCCTGAATTGCTTAAAATGTGGTATTAAACTCATTTCAACTCTTCGCATTTTATTCCAACCCGAGAACCTCGCTGGATAAATGTTCGACTCACTACTATTTTTAACAGAAGCGAAAAAAGTTGGTCTTTCAACAAGCAGTTAAGTTTATCGATTTAAAAAAAATAACTACACACTTAGATTTTTTTACCGAATTCGGTAGTTAAAAATTGGTAAAGTTTAGATCGGTAAACCATCTGTCAAAGTGAACAATTTTTACCGAAAATCGGTTTACGAGGAACAATAATGAACTTCATTACCGAATTTCGGTAAGTTTTTACCAAATTCGGTAGTTTTCAGTGTACCAAACTGTTAAGCAGTTGAAAATTCGGTAAACTTTACCGAATTCGATAAAAAAAATCTAAATGTGTAATTTATTTTTGTTAGTCAATAAACGTATGAATGTGAAATTTTGCTATTTTTTTTATTTTGCATTTCCCACAGGCAGCCACCGTCCCGATTCTCTCGATGAAAGCCTGCATCCGGCGGTTGGGTGCCACCCTAGCCACCTACCTCACCAGCGACACAATCTGCACCGACGTCGCAGGACCAACGGGTGCCGCCGGGACCTGCGTAGGCGACTCCGGCGGTCCCGTCATAATCGGCACCGAGCTGCATCCCTTCAACCTGCTGGCCATCCCAGCGTGGACGGTCACGCCGTGCGGAAGTGGCCCCTCGATGCACACACTCGTTTCCGCCCACATTGAGTGGATTCTTTCCGTTATCGTTCCGAATCTGAAATAAACTCTCGTCATCCCGTTCATGGTTGATAACGAAACACCCTGAAACCACACAAATATTTCGCTCATTAATTTGGGGAAGGGAAAATTGAAAAAAAAAAAACAATGGTTAAATCGTTTCACGAACCCCCGTGTGCTCGAATGTTATCTAAAGACACTGCATAATCGGATTTCTCACCTCGAAGGATGAATAATCGTCGTCGGCGGCGGAGTCGATAAGATAAGTCATAAACCGGGCGGTATATCTTGGTTCACCGTCGCGACCTAGACGGATTAGTGCCCAGTTTGATTTAGCCAACTCGATGGACAACATGCTGAAGGGAGCAATTTTGTGTCTGTGTTTAGGCGCCGTACTGGCCTCTACTACGGGTAAGATGATTCACTTTTGAAGTGCAGGACCTTTTAAAAACTTTTACTCCTTCAGTTGACAGAGGATCCCGCGTGGCCGGAGGAACCGATGCGCTTGCCGCCGAGTACCCGTACATCGTGTCCGTCCAGCGGTTCTTGCTGTTGCGAGCAAACCATGTCTGCGGTGGAACCATCATCAACGACTTCCACGTGCTGTCCGCTGCCGAGTGTTTCGCCAACAATTTGAACAGCCGGTATCGCGTCCAGGCCGGAAAGCTGTCCCTGAACCAGTTCGAGATCACCGAGCAGACGATCAACGTGCTCAATTTTGTGATTCATCCCTCTTACGATCAGTCGTTGAGTCCGTTCAACATTGCCGTGATTCGTCTGACGTCTCCGTTCGGTTTCACAGCGTTCATCCAGCCCATCAACCTGCCGGCGCCGGACACCATCCACAGTGGCATCGTACGATTTGCCGGTTGGGGATCGACCTCGGTCGGTCTGCTGCCAAGCACTCCGGTGCTTCTCCAGCAAGCCCGAGTTGCCGTCTTCCCCAACCCTGCTTGTCAGGCTCTGATGGCTGATCCGGAAGATCCGCAAATGACCCCAATCACCCCGCTGCACGTGTGTCTGGGACCGGTAACCGGTGGAATTGGACCTTGCTCCGGCGATGCTGGCGGTCCGGTTGCGCAAGTTATCGACGGTCGACACGAGCTGGTCGGTATCCTTGGTTGGAGTCCTCCCATCTGCGCAATTCCGGGACTTCCCTCGGTGACCGTGCGAGCGTCGGCCCACATCGCGTGGATCAACGCGGTCATCAACCCAAATCCGGAAGAGTTGAAAAGCACGAACTAATGTATTACTTTCAGAAACATCGAAATAAATAAAATGTGTAAAAAATTGAAACATAGTTTCTATAACGATGTGGTTGTGCACATTTGAACAATTTCATTTTGATAGTGGCAAGACCACAACAACAAGTTATTAACGTAAAGAGGTATTCCCTTAACCTTAGTAAGTCACACTCTATGTTTTATGTTTTCATCCGTATCGAAAAATTTGACTGTACAATGTATACATACAAAATGTAAACAAATTAAACACTTTAATCCACGTATATAATCGTGAATCATTCAGTTAAACTTGTTAATTAAATTTTGTTATCACGAGGCAGTAAAGATAACCACGAAAATATCTCCAAGATTATATTCGTCACCAGCAGAAGTTTAAACCGCTTAAATCGACTTTTGAAGCAAATTAGGACTACATAAAGTTTGAAAAAACAGCGCTTTGCCAAAAACTAATAAGCATTAAACGTGTGAATCGGTGTACGCATTTCATAGTTTTGAATCTTTTATAATTTAAACCTTATCAAAATTTACCCAAAAACGGCAGACAGGAAAAATACTTAGTATTTAAAAAAGTACTACATTTTAAAGCTTTAGTTAGTTCTGTGGAAGGTGCGAAGCCGTTCTTGCATTTATTCTATATTCGCCAAAGAAAGTAGAATCTCTACATAAGGTTCTTTAGAGAGAAAGAGAACGGAAAAGTCATATTGACAACGGGCGCGTTTAGTTATTACACAGCTAAAAAAGTAGTAATCCAGCTGCGTGTAAAAGGCCTGGGTGTAAAATAAATATTGCATTATTTTATGCAATTTTATGTGATTTTACACACTGAAATATGTAGCCCATCAGTATGCGTTTATCCTTACAGTTTTTCATCGGTCTGATGGCCGATTGGGCTAAGGCGCCACAACTTTTTTATTGTGTTTGCAAAAATTGTACATGTAGTGTGTAATATTAAGTGTTTATTTTGACAAAGGTGATGTGCATGCTTTTGCATGCGATTTTACCATCGGATTTTTTGCTGTGTAGTTTATGTTTTGTACTTGGTAAATGCTCTTTCGGTTAGTTCAAGCTTTCCACAGCCGGCTGTCTAGGCTTGAACTGTAAAATTATAATTTAGAAACTAAACGGAAATTTTCTTGACAGCAACATTAGATGTTTTCCTTGAGAATAATACTTAAAAGCCAGACTAATTAAACGGGATTTGTCTCGACAGGCAGCATCCGATTGCTTGACTTGAGAACAAAACTACAACCCTTAAACTTTCTATGCCAATGGTCGCAATGCTTGCTTAGAGCGTATCCAAGAACTATTACCTTCGCAAAAACCGACCAACTCCAAGCGCAAAATTACTTGGGGACACCGTGGAGATTTTCGCTTGTCCTCTTAAAAAAAGTGAAGCATCGACACTTCCCGTTTTCCAAATCATTTTTCTTGTCGCTGGTGCGCAGTGGAGATGAGAGCGGTCGGCTGTCATGGTGGTGATTGGTTCTATTCGCAATTATCGATTCCTAGGCAACTTGGACTTAGACAATCATCACATCACATGGCAATCCGCTAAAATCACCGTCACCCCAGTCATTTCAATTCGAATTATGAAACGGAATCTAATTAGATTTCGTTTCAGAATTCGAATTCAACTGACTGGGTTCCTAGCGAAGGGAAGTGAAAAAAGTACTACATTTTAATGTTGAATCAGGCTATTTGTCTCTTGTCTCTTTTGTATTTATTCGCCTTTGAGTATGCAGAATTCGATTGACTTATATTAAAACTCGATCAGAATTAAATCATCCACACAGTAAAAAAACATGTTGTAACAGACTAAAAAATTAATAATAAAACCATTTGGGATGCTCAAGTTTTTGTCCTATCGAACGGGTTTCAAGCTCAATACATCGCATTCAGCCCTGCAATGGACGGAGAAGAGTAACATTTGAACCACGTTTTAAATAGACAACCCACAAACTTGAAACACTTCAGCGATTCCACGTCAAACCAGCAGCATCCAGATTAAAAGTGCTCCGATTTGGCTCAAATTTGGCATGGGAGTTTTTTTGGTCAAAATAATTCACATTTTTTTTTTCAAGCAAAAAATCATAGCAAAATATTTTCAGCTCAGAAAATCAGCAAACACAAAAAAAATCTTGCACTCCCGGCTGTTTTTTTTTTTGTCGAAAACCTAGATGTAATCATGTATTAAACAAGAAATTTGATGTTTTTTGTTGTTGTTTATATTTTTTTCTAGATAAGTTTTTTTTATCATTTTTGGGGTTACTTTAAAACTTGTCGATAACAACTTGGACAAAAAAACATTTTTTTTTTTGTAATTTGATAACACCTACCAACAACATTTCTGCGCAGGCTTAACTCGAGAGGAAGCACGAACTTTGGGGTCCCCAGAAACATGTGCACTTTGAATTTTTCAAAAATATTTAGACCGGGCTGAACTAGGTATACATTTAGGTACAACTAGGCTTCTGTAAAAAAAATCGACCAGCACAGAAATTTTTGTCATTTTGTGAAGGTCAGTGTAATGCGAAGTAAAATTTTTGTGAAATCAAATACAAACAATCAATTATTTTATATGCACAATTTTCATGAATGAAAGACAACACCTGTAACGAGCTTCTGGGTCTTTCCCGTGACATGCAACTTTCCCCCGATCGCTTATCTAATGTTCTACGACGTCAAACCTTGATAAGCGTGCGGTAGCCAAACAGTAGGAAACTCCGTAAATAAAACCTAGCCCAAAAACTCGGCCCGCGGCCGATTATCGGATGGCGAGCCTAATCAACTAATTGTCCGAAACGATAACACCGGACGGTCGAAAATACCCAAAATTCGATTACAACCCTACAGGACCTATAAATGGTCGTTGCGTCCAAGGCTGCGATTACAGTTGATCTGCAAACATGAAACTTTTCGGATTGTTGTTCCTGGTCGCTGCGGCGGCGGCTGCTCCTGGTGGGTACTTCAAGTGGCCACGTGGCTGTTGGGTGATTTACGAAGATTTGCGTTTTTACAGGCAAGGACTACATTGAGCTGGCCAAGGGAGGCCGCGTGGTCGGTGGCATCAATGCCCTTCCGCACGAGTTCCCGAGCATCGTGTCCCTGCAGCGTATCATCCTGACCACGTCAAGCCACATCTGCGGCGGATCCATCATCACCCCGCGCTGGATCTTGACGGCTGCTCACTGCATTACGGAATCGCCTGCCACTGCCCGTTTTGTTGCGTTCGCTGGTTCTCACCAGATCACCGCCAACGAGCCTACCCGCCAGGCCATCAACATCGATAGCCACGTTGTCCATCCGGAATACCTGGGTGGTGTGAACCCGAGTGATGTTGCCGTTATGCACCTGGTTAGCGCTTTCGTGTTCAACACCTATGTCCAGCCTGCCGCTCTGGCACCTGTGGGATACAACCCCCAGCCTGGACCAGCCACCCTTGCCGGATGGGGAAGCACCTCGTCCACCAACATCCCGAGCATGCCGGCCATCCTGCAGAAGGTCATCAAGCCCATCATCGACTATGCAACCTGCGAGCAGGCCAATGGCGGCCCCGGAAACTCCCCGCTGGGAGAGACCAACGTTTGCACTGGCCCGCTGACCGGAGGAGTGTCCGCTTGCTCTGGAGATTCTGGCGGCCCGCTGTACGTCATTGAAAACGGAGTGCAGACCCAGGTCGGTATCGTGTCCTGGGGATGGATGCCGTGCGGTTCCGTTGGCCGCCCGTCGGTCTACGTTGGTGTTGGAGCGTACCGTCAATGGATCGATTCAAACATCGACTAAGCGTTTAAGATACATTTAGTTTCATGCAATAAATTTAACTGGTTCATATTGAAAAACGGTGTCTTAAACATTTTATTGAGAAATTGACTGTCAACATCCCAAAAAGCTTGAAACACGACCACAGTTATCACTCTTTAAAAAATGAATATATCTGGGAATTCGTTTAATAATACCAGATAGACAGATTCTATACACGTATTATAAAAGCCTAAATTTAAATTTCTTGAATTTATTTTGTCATTTCTGCTGCCTAATTTTTAAAGGTAAAAAATATTTTTCATTTAAAACAAAATTTGTTACGATGCTTATTGGTACTCAAGTTTTATTATGCATTTGTGCTAATTGAAATTGATTTTTATCAGTTATGTGCGAGAAGTGGAGACGCGTGGTTGAAGACGACGTGAAGTCTTGATTTTTCATGTTTATTTTCATTTCTTTTGTGTCGCTGTTCGCGAAGCCGATAGTGGGCCGCGCAGTTGCTTCGCAGGATCAATCGTGTTCTTTGGCCGTCCGTTTTCTCGCCAGCAATGACAATATCAGTCCTTCCTTCGGAGGGCACACCTTCGGTCGAATTCGACGAAATAGTTTTGTTACAAAATAACATATTATTTTATCACATACGCGTCTTATGTTTGTTCCTTTTCATTTTCATTGTTTCCAAATTTGCTAAAATCAATATTGTATTCCAGTTTTGATATTAATAAATCAAGCTAACCAATTTATCAAAGAGACAACCGTCCTTTCTATAGTATTTTTTATATAAGCTAGCGTTATCAATAATTTACGCCCTTCCCATAGCACTACTGCTCGGTTGGCACGGGTTCGATTAAAAAACTTGTTTAAATAAACAACGTTGTATCTTTCCGCAGCCCATGATTTTTAAAATTTCAACCGATAACACATTGCTCATGGTCGCATCACCTACCATAGTGAATCCTGACCTCAACCCCATCTTACTAACCCCTTGGCCTTTGAAAAGTTACACTTCGGATAATCAAAACTTCGAATAAGCGAAATTTCGAAATTTCGTGTTTTGCGAAACACGAAAAAAACATTGTTTTCGTTGTCTGATTTTTGATGCTTACAGCTTCTTTATAACCCCTAAACTACTCAAAATTATGTATAATTTTTTAATCCAAGATGGTGGCCAAAATGGCGGTGATGAAATATTGAGAAAGTGCCTTGGGTAATTTAATAGGCAATCAACCACTCAAATTTGACTAAAATGGGGTCGCAATAATCAAATTTGATGTTAAAAGTAAAAAAATACAAAATACAAAAAAAAAATTTGTTCGTGTTTCTATTAACCGAAGTCCAAATTTTGCTACATCATTTTAGTCAAATTTGAGAGGTTGATTGCCTGTTAAATAACACCGCCATTTTGGCCGCCATCTTGGTTTAAAAAATTTCGACAGATAGTCAGTCGGATATATTTTTTAGTTTTCATTTTGGGAGGGGTATAAATGGATGAAAACTCACATTTGTTCCAATTTTGAATTATTATTTTTTTGTAATACAGTAGTTGTTCGGTAACTGGGCTGAGAACGTAGCCCAGTCATCGAATGCTGCTCGTTAGCTGGGCTGAACAAAAAATAACGAGGGGACCACCGATGCATAATATTTTCCAGATGAAATATAAGAATAAAAGTTACTCTGGTGTTATCGAGCGCCCATTTAAAAAGCCGCCCAGTTAAACAACGCCCAGTTACCGAACAACTGCTGTAGAATGTTAATTAATTAAAAGGAGTTTAGTTTTATTTGATCGCGTGCCAACTGATCAGTAGAGCTATGAAAAGGACTTATCGATATGAGATTACATTACAGTAGATAATCATTTTTGATAAGATAGAGGGTTTTGACATAAGCCTGCTCCAGACCCACCACTAATTTCACCAATCATTGAATCAACGGTCGTTTACAACCGAGTTCAGTAAGGAACTGATCGTAATATTTGAAGTTGAATAGGTTAGGAAATGTTCGAATTCGTCATGTTGAAGCTTTAAATACGAGGAATCAAGCAACTTATTAAGTTATCCTTTTTTAAGTAGTAAAAACTTTATTAAAACATACTTGTTTTTTGCTTTTGTTAAATTTTAAATGCATCAGAAACAACTATTTTACTTTTAAAAATCGCCTCAACTAGCCAACTGCTCCCTCACCCAGGCCAGATAGTGCGAGATGCCAACGTAGACCGACGGTCTTCCAAACGACCCGCAGGGCGTCCAAATCCACGACGAAATTCCGACCTGCGTTTGAACGCCGTTCTCAATGATGTACAGCGGACCACCGCCGTCGCCGAAACAGGCGGAGATACCTCCCGTCAGCGGGCCAGTGCAGATGTTGGTCGGCCCGAACGGAGACGCTCCGGGACCGCCGTTGGCCTCCTCGCACGTGTCAAAGTCGAGAATGGGAACGACGGCCTTCTGCAGCACGGTGGGGGAAACGTTATTCGCACCGGAAATGCTGCCCCATCCGGCGAGGGTTGCCGCTCCCAGACGTGGCTCAACGTTGTCTTCGGGAAGGTTGACCGGTTGAATAGCCGGCGTGAAGGTCAGCGGATTCTGCAGCCGCATTACCGCGATATCGCTCGGGTTGACTCCGCCCAGGTAGTCCGGATGGACCACGCTGCGCTGAACGCTTATGACCTGGCGCGTGTCTTCATTTAGGTTGAGATTGTGCGATCCAGCCCAGATGACAAAGTTGGCTCCGGCGGGGGATTGCGTAATGCATTGGGCCGCCGTCATGATCCAGAAGTTGTTCAGAATGGATCCACCGCACACGTGGGTCGTGACGGTTAGGATGACCCGCCGGACCGACACTATCGAGGGAAATTCGTTCGGCAGGGCGTTGATTCCGCCGACGATGCGCGATTCCGGATGTTGGCCAGGGGCGGCCAAGGCCACGCAGGTTAACGCCAGGAGCAAAGTTACCGTCTTCATTTTGACTAAGGTACTGGACAACTGCGACGATTGCAGGTGGTAGAATAGCTATGAACTCTTTGTTTCGGTAATCTCTTATCTTGGTGGTCATAAATAAAGTTATGGGACCACTTTTCGGAAGCCGATATGATCACCTTGGGAAAAACATTGTTTATCTGCTGTTGAAGTTTTATCAATTCGAATCATGATATTGACATCGCTAGTTGAACGAACGATGATCTAATACCATATTAGAAAAAAAACCATTTGAGCTGGAATGATAAAAAAAACCTTTTTACTAATGAGCAATTCCATCTCAAATCAGGAATTTTTCTGGTACTTTTGTACCCGACCCTCTCTGATTTCAATGAAACTTTGTAGACATGTTATCCTAGGCCTATATAAGACATTTTTGTGTATATGGAGCGAATTGTACTCGAAAATGACAGTTGAGAAGGGCGTAAGAGTTTTCAATATTTTTGTATTTTGTAATTTAAATATTGCTGTATCTCGGAGCCGTTGCATCGTATCAAAAAGTGGTCAAAGACAAACTTGTAGGAAATTAGACGAGCTTTTTGAAAAAAATACACTGAAAGAAAAATGCACGCCAATTCTATGAGATTTTTAAATTTTTAAGTTTTAAGGTTAAATTTGAAGTTGATGTCACGATTTTTTTTCGTTCAGAATTTTTGAGGAAATAGCCTAAAATGTTACAAAAAGACTCATGAAGAATGCAGGATGGTATGTCTCTCCTAAAAAAATACAAAAATCATTTACTAAAACTGTTTTTTTTTTTTGAAAAGTTGTCTAAACGTCAAAATTTTCAAAAACCGATAGTGGGAATCGATTCTTCAGACAATTTTACATAAAAGTCTCCATATTGACCATTGTCCTAAGTCCAACCCTAGCGAAGTTACAGCGGTTTTAGAAATGAAAATGTTGAAAAAACTGCTTTTTGGTGGTTTTTGGCATTTTCTATATGACAGACTTGATTTTTCAGTCTCGAAAATATTTTTACCAGAAAGCTCGTCCAATTTCCCATAAGTTTCCCTCTGACAGCTTTTCAATTTGACTCGTTTTAATATTTACGTAAGATGATTTACTATCCAGATTTCTACCACACTGAAAAAAATATTCTGTTTTCAGTTATGAGCAATGTAATTAAGCTTATATCTGTAAGCCCATAAATCCAATAGAAAAGCTGTCAAAGGCAAACTTATGGGAAATTGGACGAGCTTTCCGGTAAAAATATTTTCGAGACTGAAAAATCAAGTCTGTCATATAGAAAATACCAAAAACCACCAAAAAAGCTGTTTTTTCAACATTTTTATTTTTAAAACCGCTGTAATTTCGCAAGGGTTGGACTTAGGATAATGGTCAATATGGAGACTTTTATGTAAAATTGTCTGAAGAATCGATTCCCACTATCGGTTTTTGAAAATTTTGACGTTTAGACAACTATTCAAAAAAACAGTTTTAGTAAATGATTTTTGTATTTTTTTAGGAGAGACGTACCATCATGCATTTTTCGTGAGTCTTTTTGTAACATTTTAGGCTATTTCCTCAAAAATTTTGAACGAAAAAAAATCGTGACTTCACCTTAAAATTTAACTTTTAAACCTAAAAATTTAAAAATCCGATGGAAGAGGCGTGTATTTTTCTTTCAGTTTATTTTTTTCCAGAAAGCCCGTCCAATTTCCTACAAGTTTGTCTTTGACCACTTTTTGGTACGATGCAACGGCTTCGAGATACAGTCATTTTTAAATTAAAGAATACAAAAATATCTAAATAACTTACGCCCTTCTCAAATGTCATTTTTCGAGTACAATTGGCTCCATATACACAAAAATAACTTATATAGGCCTAGGATAACATGTCTACAAAGTTTCATTGAAATCGGAGAGGGTCGGGTACAAAAGTTCCAGAAAAAATCCTGATTTGAGATGAAATTGCTCTAATACTTCTTTAAAAGGAAAGTACTTTAAAAAAGCGAACATTTCTACAGCATTTAATTAGCACCGCAGGTCATGAGCATACTTTCACTGATAGCACAGCTATTTTAAGGTCATGCAATTTCCGGTGCAATCGTCGCATATAAAAGTGGCATTCAAATGCAGTTACTCGACCAGTTTTCCAAACGATTCCCAACCAAAACTCAAAATGAAGCTTAAACTAGTCACACTTAGTCTAGCCATACTGTGTCTTATCGGCGACCAGAGGAAAGCAGAAGTCGGAAGTGAGAATGAAAACGCGAGAATGTACAGTTAAGACTAACTAACATTTATTGCTCGTAAAAACGCGTCTGATCGTGGTGATCGCTAAACTGGTTCTGAGGACGATCGACGAGTCGTCAAAGAAGGAGAGCTCGTCGTCGTCGTCTTCGTGGTTGCCAGAAGGGCCTAGGATGTGCGCAGACATGATGTGGACAGCGCAGATTTCCACACTCCTCCTCGATGGACAACAGCAACGCCTACGCCAGCAGCCCGAGCGTTCCGCAGAACTGCCCAAGCTTCAACGGTCCCAGGGGCTTGGTGAAGAGATCGGCTACCATCCGGTCCGTCGGACGGTACTCCAACGCAATCTGCTTCGTGACGCACAATTCCTGCACGAATTTCTGTCTGGTGTCGATATGCTTCGATCTCCTGCTGGCCCGCTCCGTCTTCACGAACGCCAGACAACCTTGATTGTCCTCCTTCATCAGCGTGGGAGTCTGTTGTTGTTCGCCGAAGTCTCGCAGCAGTAGTCGCAACCAGATCGCTTCCTGGCAGGCCTCGCTGAGGGCGACATACTCGGCCTCCATGGACGACAGCGTGACGCACGATTGCTGACGGCTTGCCCACGAGATTGCTCCTCCTCCAAAGGTGAAAACAAAGCCGGACGTTGAGCGTCTGTTTCCTGGATCGCCGGCCCAGTCTGCATCCGAGTGCCCAACTAGTGCTTCCCTAGACTCGCCGCCCAGTCGAAGATAGTACTCCCTCGTCGCTTTTAGATACCGGAGCACACGTTTTGCCGCGGTCCAGTCGGCTTCATTGGGCGCGCTGAACTTGCGCCCAAGAATTGCCGCACCGACCGCAATGTCCGGTCTAGCAGTACAGGCGATGTACATCAGTCCACCTACCAAGCTCCGGTACTTCGTCTGGTCTCCAAAGGGCGTACTCGGTTCTTCGGCTTTGAGGTACCCGGGGTCCATGGGTGACTTCGTGGTTTTCGCTTGCTCCATCCCAAACTTCGTGAGCAATTTGTCAACGTGGTTCTTCACCCGCACCTTGTAGCACCCGTCGTCGCGTTTCACCTCCATGCCCAGGAAGTGCTTGGCACTCCCCAAGTTGGTCAGCTCGAACTCTCTCTGTAGGCACCGGAAGATCCGGTCGATGTCAGCCTCCCGCGTCGAGCCAACGAGCAAGTCGTCGACGTAAACAAGCAGCAACACAGTTGTTCCGCCTTGCTGCATCCGGTACAAACATGGATCTGCGTCCGCGGCCTTGAACCCCAGCTTCGTCAGCACTTCGTTGAGTTTCCGGTTCCAGCACCGAGCGGATTGGCGCAAACCGTAAATGCTGCGCCGAAGTCTGCACACGAGCTCCTCCTTTCCCAGCGCTGTACGGCCGGGCAGTGCTGCCAACTCCTGCATCGCCTTCCGCCACTCGGGTTTCTTCATGGCTTTCTTGTAGTTCTCCGGATCTTCGACCGCACACGATGCCACGCCGACCTCGTACTCGTCCAGATGTTTCGGCAGCTGGATGTACCGCTTCGGTCGACCGCCGCCGGCGCCGTCCGCGCCGCCGGTTGGTGCCGGATAATCCTCGGGCTCTTCTTCAGGAACTGCGTCTTGAAGATCACTCACTGTTTCGTTCCCTTCATTTTCTTCTTCAGGAACTTCTTCCAGCTTTTCCCCACACGGTAGCAGCTCGATCTCCTCCTCAGCAGCTGGCGTTTCCGCGGCAGGTCGTTCCGCGGCAGGCGGTCCCGCCACTGTTTCACCGACGGTGGGCGGCCCCACGGCTGGTTCTTCCCCTGCAGGCGGCACCGCGGCTGTTTCCCCCACGGCAGGCGGCCCCGCGGCTGGCAACTCCACTTGAGAACTCCTGTTGCTCAACTCGATGAACTTGGCGTCGCACTTTCTCAATTCTTTGCTGTCGAATCCGTTACCTCCTTCCAAACGGTTGATCTGCATCTTCCGGCCGGTCCGATTCTCCGTCCACCGCACCTTGATCCTGTCCACGGCCTCCGATGTGCATCGACTGACGTCGTCGATGAGGTGCATGACGTAACGCTTGACAGTTTGTGTTGACATTTGTATCGGGCCGCACAAGTCTGTACGCACGATGTCCAAAATCTGCGTCGAATTTCTTTCGGTCACTGGCGAGAAGGGGGCTTTGACAGATTTCCCCTCCAGACAACATTCGCAAACGAACCGATTGCCACAGTCACGCACTTTCATCCCGGTGGCCAGCTGTTCATTGTTGATACGTTCGGCAGCTGCCAAGTCACGGTGGCCCAGCCGCCGCTGCCATAGGTGTTGGCAACTCTCCGTGTGCTGCCCTGCGGATGCTTCTGCCAGGCACAGGAAGTACATCCCGCCACGACGATCTCCGGTTGCCTCCACACGCCCGCTGGGGTCCGAAATCTGGCAGCCAACGTCGTCGAAGAACACTTTGAGGCCGTTGTGCGCCAGCTTGGACACGGATATCAAGTTCGTTGACAAGCCGGGCACAAACTTAACCTCTTTCACCTCTATTTTCACCACATCTTCTTCGCCGTCTAGGCCAAACAACACAACACTGCCTTCACCTAGAATTTGCGTCTTCTTCCCGTCGGCGAGCGTGATCCAGCCGCCGGCAAACTCTCGGAGCGAGGTGAAAATCGACCGATCACTCGTCATGTGTGCACTCGCGCCGCTATCGATCACCCAGCCAGCCCTTTCGTCACCGGGGTCACCGGCCGTGAACGCGACCGCTTTTGCGTCAATGTGAGCAGCCTTGGCTCTGCCGTTTTCTTCTTTCTTCGCTGGCGTGACACTTCTTCTTCTGCCCAATCGACAATTGCGCATCAAATGTCCGGGCTTCTTACACTGATAACACAGTTTTTCACTTTTCTGCTCGGCCGACCGCATGGCCTTTTCCACTTTCAGCTCACCGCCGCCATCGCGCTCCTGCCGACGATGGTACTCGTCCGACAGCTTGGACTTGACCGTGTCCAGCGTCAGGTCCTTGTCCGACTGCAGGTCCAGCGCCGCTACCAGGTGGTCAAACGATGACGGCAGACTGCGGAGCAGCATGCACACCCGGACATCGCTGGCCAGGTCCATGCCGGCCTCTTGCAAACGATCGAACAAATCGTCTAACTCCAACACGTGCTGTTCGAGGTCACCGCGTTCGGTGAGGTTCGTCGAACATAACCTCTTCAAAAGGCTTACTCGAAACGACCGAGTCGTTTTCAGGTGGTACGCTTTCAGCTTGTCGTACACTTCCTTCGCGTGGGTACTGCCCTTCACGATCGGGAACTGGTTGTCCTCAATTAACAGCAGGATCGTTGACCGCGCCTTCCGGTCCTGTGCGACCCACTCCGGCTTCCGGGCGTCCCCGACCGGGATGGCGTTCGTCACGACGGACCACATGTCCTCGCGGGAAAGCAGCGCTTCGATCCGGATGTTCCAGGTTTGCCAGTTCCGGCCATTCAGCTTCTGGATGGCGAACTTTTCCGCCATTTTGTTCACTTCCGGTACGGAACACAATAGCACAGACAAACAATAGTCTCTAAAAAACTTCTTCCACTGCGGGAACAAAGAAAACCACGCGGTTTTTCTTTTTAACAACCGAACCTTCTATTCCGACTCTGCTGGGCCCATAACCTATCGGCGACCAGAGGAAAGCAGAAGTCGGAAGTGAGAATGAAAACGCGAGAATGTACAGTTAAGACTAACTAACATTTATTGCTCGTAAAAACGCGTCTGATCGTGGTGATCGCTAAACTGGTTCTGAGGACGATCGACGAGTCGTCAAAGAAGGAGAGCTCGTCGTCGTCGTCTTCGTGGTTGCCAGAAGGGCCTAGGATGTGCGCAGACTTGATGTGGACAGCGCAGATTTCCACATGTCTAACCCTAGCGGCACCCGCAGAACGTCGTCGCGTCAAACGCCAGGACATGGAGCAGATGAAACCGTGGATGGAGTGGGGCCAAAAGTGGGGCGAAGTCAGTAAGTTGACGATTCGAAGACGCAAGTTGGAAGAAGAAGTGGTGGTTCCTATCGAGAGACGTGTCAAGTATTATTTTAACGCCCACAGTGGTCACGACCGTTATCATTCCGGCAGGCCAGGAAGCCGTTGAAATCGGGCAAGCGGGCAACGGCGGCGGAGGGGGCGAAGAAGCTGGGGGAGCATCCAAAGCAGCGCAGATGGTGGCTGGCGTTTAGATAAGTGAAGGTTAATCTTGTAATACGAAAACAGAATAAAAAAATGCTTTAAAAGTAATGTAGCCATGCTGCCAGGCTCATATTTCTTATGATAATCCCATACATGCAATCTCCATTCCCACAAGCAACTTGATCATTTCAAACAGGTAAGTGCTATGCGTACAATTCAATCAGCTTATCACTATGTACATTAGGTTTTCACACAAATTATTGTGCGGCAATAATAAAGATTCCCGAAAAATATGTCTCAGTCGGTCATGAAAAGATTTTTCTAAAGCGGTGCGTAGCTGAAAAAAGAACAAACATAAAAAGTGCCGTTTGTCGTTACTTCGCGCGATGCTTGTTTTCAATATGTTTGATAAAAAAATGAATTTGCTGCAAGTGACTGAAAATTACAAATGTTCAAATAATTTTGCCAAAAATTAAACGTACAGATTCTGTTTATATCTCAAGACTAAGAAAAACAAAGAAAAAATAAAACTCAAACATTCATAAATTAAAAAATTCTAAAATAAAAAGTGCAAATATATTAAAAAATATAAATCAAAAATAACAAATACAAATACTATTTTTTAGAAATTCAAAAATTTAAATAAAATTAATACAAATATTCTAATTTAAAAAAAAACAAGAATACTAAAAATTTCAGAAGTCAAAAAAAATAAACTATAATAAAACAAGCCTTACCCGAAAAACTTCGTCTTTTCCTTTTTTCGTTTGTTGACGTTTTTAGCTTTTTCCTTGTTCAGCCTCCTATGATCAAAATTTGATTATACGCAACTTTTTCCATACAATCTGCAGATTTTCCGGAATCGGTTCCAGAGTGGCCAAAGTTGTAACTTTTTGGCGTAAGAACCTTCCTTGGGCTTATACGAACCCAACGCAACAAAGAGCACCTCGATCCGACGCTCCGTATTGAACTGATTCGCGTTCGAACAAAACCGTCGAAATTTTTTATATATATAGATTTATAAATATGACAATTTTAAAATTAAACAATCAAAAGTGCAGATATTTAAAAAAAATAGAAATTACAGAAAATGTAAAGAAATAAAAAACGCAAATATTCAGCTCAAACTAAAAATTCACAAAAATATAAATTTAAAAATAAAGAAATGAAAGAAAATAAAAATTGAAAAAAGATTCAAAAAGAAAATATTATTTTTTAAATCAAGGAAAAATAAAAATTCTAGAATTCAAAAAAATAAGTTTAAAAATTCATAAAATAATAAAAATTCAAAATGTTGATTTAAAAAAAAATATGAATCAAAAAATTTAAAAGTAGACGATGACACATAATTTAAAGAGATTCATTAATTAACAAAATACGACTCGGCCGTTGCAAAAAGTTTTCAAGGAACCAAAAATTTTATTAAAAAAAAAATTCATGAATTTTAAAAATTCAAGAATGCAAATATAAAGAAATATGAATGAAAAAAATTAATAGTTAATTTCAAGAAATTCATCAATTCAAAAAAAAGTATTCAAAATACTGAAAATTACAAAAAATATTAAAAAAGGAATAAAAAATTTCTAAAAAAAAACAAGAATTTCAAAAATTATAAATTCAAAAATTCTGTAATTCTGTAATTTCGGAATACATTCGTCCGGCTTCAGCTGAAGATTCATGCTGTCCCATGTTGCATGTTCGAGTGTAGACCTACGGAAAACCTTGCCGCGAGGAGAGGTGAGTGAACCTGTACACGAGCCACCTACGGCATAATTCCTCGGGCGGCCCAGGTCAACTCGAAGTTACCCCAGGCACCCCCAGTGCAGGACACATTGGGGGTAGAAAGCGGATAGATATTTCAGTGAATACAATAATTATGACAATATAGTTTCATATAATCCTTATTCCTTGATCTTACCTTTTGACACTATCAAACCTAGCAATATTACTATTGCATCTTACCATTCCTTTTTGATAGTGTCAACTTCGAACCTTCACCCATTGTGCAATTAACACATAATTTCCGCTATGTTCTTCATGCGGAATCTTCGTCTACTTTCTTCGCCTTATTATCACTGAACCACGGCGCGATATTGTTCTCACATTTTTTTGAGCTTCAACGACCGATTGTTATTTACGCACTTATAAAAATACTTGTTCTGTTTCGCGGCTTTGTGAAAAATACACGTGTGTTGGCTGATACAATGACTTTTTTCGGTCATCGTATGCTCGCAAGGTACATGAAAGAGAAAAAGAGAAAAAATGGGATAAGTACAATGTAAAATAAAATCGAACATTGAATAACAGACTAACACAGAAAGAAAGAATAAAGAAACCTTATTTTGCAACTAGACAGAACTACCAACTTGTAACGAGAAGTTTACAAGAAAACAACTGAAGTTGTGAAATATGGGACAGGACAAGCAAACTAGAATAGTTAATATATATAATAAAACAGATTGAACGTACCTTTAATCATATTAATAACAGTTATGCCCTTACCAATTTTTTCAGCAGTTACATTTCTACAATAATGTATTGCGATTCCAAGTTTGAAGAATAGAGTAGTTAAAGTTTGTGAGGTAAGGGACAAGTTATAGAAATAGCAAAATAAATAGATGGATAGATTTTACTAAATTTTATCTTAAAATAATAGGAAAAATCTAGATTGTTTTGAAAATAGCCAAAGCACCAATTGCAAACATACAGCATTTCACGTTCACACCGTATGGAGTAAGTGTGATAAACTATATGTCCACATTCGGCGCATCACCTTTTTCAAAATACAGGAAATGATAGAAGGAAGGCTCCATTGTGTAGAGCGGAAGGCTTCTGCAACACTTAGAACTCAGACCAGGCATCCTCTGAAATAAGAGAGAAAGACAAATATTAAAATTGTGGTATTATCACTAAATCCTATCATCCTTTCACCCCCCAAGACATGGTCTATCCTTCGTGCCTTCGTGTCTTGGGTGATGGCGAATTCTACCTAGAATTCACAACAGGACCTCCCTCGGCTCCAGTTTACAACATGACAGCGACGAGAACACAGCCGAATGGGAGTTGACAGTATCAAATGCATGCTATACCCTTTGCTTTGCTGGATACTTACTAATAGCAATGGGCGAGAGTCCTGCGACTCTCAGCAATCATGAATACTGCCCATTTGCCACAAGAATTTCAAAAATTATAAATTCAAAAATTCAAAAAAAAATTGAAATTCAAAAACAAAAATTTTAAAAAAATATGAATCAACAATAAAATAAAATAATAGGGTATTTGTCTCTATTTTGGGCCTAGTGCCTATTTTGGATCTACCTAATCTGGCAGGGATCTGCCACTTGAGAATGATTCGTGCTGTCATTATCTTCATTTTGGTGCGCAAGAATAATTAACTTTTTGCTCTTAAATTAGAAATAATGCAATAAATATATCACTCTTCACATTTTTCTTAGCAAATTGCAACTTGCCCATAAGGTCCAAAATTTTCACCACTTTTGCTTACCGCTTCTTGACACTCAGCGTCAAGGCGTTCTTCGCTCAGCACACGAATGAGAGCCGTCCCCCGAATCTCCAACCACCGGCAATATGTTTTTATTGGTGGGTTGCACAATCCCGTTGCAAAAACAATCACTTAACTGCCACCAAATCAATAAAATAACTGATTAAAGTTGCTTCGTCCATATCGGTGAGAAATGGATATATTTTCGGTACATTTGACAATTCTAGAAACTGTGCCAGTGTGTGTGCGCTTCTGGAATTTTACAGTCTTTCTTGCATATTACGAGCTCGTTGTTTGGCTACGCAACAATTGTTTAATTATGTTTAAAACTCGTAAAGAATGATAAAAATCATGTCCAAGCTAATTATGCACGTAATGCAAGTGAAATCAAGCATTCTAATGTTTATTTGTGGCTTAAAACATCACAATGATTTAGCATATTTGTCGACCGAATTTGTGAGGCAGTACTGTACGAGCTGGGGCTGAAAAAAAAAAAAGTAAATCTTTCCCAGTTCCTGAGGGGAACACCCGTGAAGAGTATCGGGGCCGGCATTTACAAAGCGGATTCAGTGGCAGTTTTTCACTCAACTAATGTTAACATGTTTAGGTTAATGTTAACATTCCATAGGTCGCCTCCCTAAGGTGTCGTGATAAGGTCCAGTTTGTGACGATACACTACCTTCCCTTTACTAAGCAATCGAATCCAGAAGGGAAAAGATCACCAGTTGTGTTGGTCCGAGCCGGGATTTGAACCCCGATCTACCGCTTACGAGGCGGAAGCGTTACCACTAGGCTACGTGGCTCGGTCAGCTGGGGCTGAACCGGACGTCAAAAAAGTTCGCCACGTGCTTCGAGATTTCAACCAATCAGAAGGTAGGCCAAAAATATGCACAAAGAAGGTCGTATGCTACACCCAAAATTCAGAATCGAGATAATCGTTCTCTCAAAATTTATTGAGGGCTCAGTGCCAAATTCGATAGAATAATGGTACCAACTTACACCATCATAACAAATGAGTTCATTCGTGAGTTGAATCAATAAATCTCCAACAAGTGTCATACATCGACTTCTGACTTCTCCTTGGTCACCAAGCTGTGGTGGCCGAGGCAGCTAAGTCATTGGATTGGTTTGTCAAAGGTTTCTAGTTCGATTCCCGTTGTCGACACTTTTGGTTTTTTGTTTGACGGATGAACTTTTTTTGCAAATGAACCTCGAGAGAATAGTTCTATCGCCCATCTCGAGCTGTGTTCTCTGCGTCCGTGAATGGTACCACTATTCTCTCGACTCGAGACCATCATTCTCTCGGACTAGCGCTGCCAGTTTTGGGTGTAGGAGCAATATCCCCAAAATAGGGGCAAAAAGTGTTTTAGTTTTTCGTGCTTTTACAGCGACATAAGGTTTTTTTTTTCAAAATGTTGATAATGTACGAGCTTAAGCATTAAAAAACCAACTTATTCATGTAAAACAAACTAGGCTGCCAATAGCAGCCTTTGAGAATACATCAAATTCAAAGTGCGCTCTGCTTAGTAGGCCCAAAATAGGGACAAATTCCCTATTAAAAGATAATTTTAAGAAATTCATTAATAAAAAAAATAAATACAATTATTAAAAATAATCAAAATTTAAACAGCTAAATTTAAAAATAAAGGAATGAAAAATTTGGAAATTAAAGAACAATACAAATTCAAGAACTAAAAAAAAATTATAATTCTGACATTTAAAGTGTTTAAAACAAGGTTCAATAATAGTAAAATTATAAAATAAGAAATCAAAAAAATAATTTCGTACTCCATTATTCGAAGTCCTAACTAAAATTTTACTGAAATCACGCGTTTTTTATAATTTTTCTCAAAATTTATAGATATCGGATTTTTTATTTAATGTATATGGTGATAAAAATTGCGACTCTTAAGAATTTAAGAATAAAGAATAAAGATTTAAAAATTGATAATAATATAAGAATATAAAAATATTTTTTTAGAAATTTAGAACTATACAATCTTTGATTTATGTAATTTAAGAATACTTTTTTTTTAATGAAGAACAATAAGTTTTTTTTTACGAAAAGAATGCGCATCTTTTCTTGACCTTTTTTATGAGCTCCGTACTAAGCTTATAGAACTCGGGTGGGCACCTATGGGAGCGTTCTTTTATAACGTAACGCAGTATGGGGGGAGGGGGGGGTCGGAGTTCGTGTTACGCTCCATACAAAATTTTAAAAATTTGTATGGAAATTTTGTTACGAGGGGTGGGGGGTCTAAAAATCCGCTCCCTATGCTTATGCTTATGCTCCGTACTTAGCTTATAGAATTACAGGAAAATCATTAAAAGTTTACTCTCTGGTTGTCAATATCCAAGGTCCGTCGAGGAAGAGAAGCATCAGTTTACAGAAAGATGCAAAATGAAGACTCGATTGAATTTAATTTTTTCTTGATAACCAGCTATGGAGAGAATCATGGCAACGTCCAGCAAACAAATACAAACAAATGTCAAACACCCTTCAAAGCTTCGTTTCTCAACGAAAAATGTATATGCATGCCATGAGAAAGTGAAAATATTGACAACCGGAAGAGTTTTCTAAAGCAAAAAGAATCCAAGGGACCGTCGAGGAAGAGATCCTTCAAGCAAGAGAAAATATCGAGGAATGAAGAGAATCAAAGTATGCAGTTTGAAGGGACTGAATAATTCATCGGTAGGGGAGAGTGGGGAGACTTGATCCCCGGGGACACTTGATCCCAAGCCTGTATCTCGTCAGCATGTGGGTAAAACAATTAGCTTTGTTCTAGAAAGTTGTTTGAAATTAACTAAAACTCATTGTAGAAAACAAAGAAAGAAATTAAAAAATGTTTAGATTGAGTTACACACAGTTTTCTTAAACGAGCTGCAAAAAACTTCCAAGAGATCTTTTTTTCTTTGTTTTGATATGTATAGAAAACACTCAAAAATTATTCACAAAAATATTGTTTATACATGAATTGTTTGATGAACTTATCAACTCCAAAACCCTTACGCATTTGATGTTAAATTTATCGTCATACTATTTTTACAATCAATTGTTTAAAAAAGTGCGTTTAGGGAGACTTGATCCCTGCATTTTTACAGTCACTGGAATCAGCCTCAAGATTAATTAATTGGGCTGGGTTTTCATACATAGTTTCCTTTAGTATAGTTGTACATAACTTACTGCAGTTAGAACATTTTTTCAAAAGTTTTGTAAACAAAAATTTCCAGCTTTTGTAAACATACTTAATTTTGGTCTAAAAAATAATATTTTAAGTTTTTAAATATTTTAAATACTAAACTTGTTATATTTTGAACACAAATGTACAGGTTTTATGTGAAATTGCTGTAACTTATAGAAAATTAAAAGTTTGGATGAATAAGAAACATTTTGCTTAAGATTTCTTCAAAATGTTGAAAGGGGGATCAAGTTACCCCTACCATTTTTAAAATGCCGGTTTAAAATATTTTTTTAAAACGCTTGGTATGATTCGAAGAGTTCAACTGATGAAATACCCTTATTAGCTAAACATAGATGAATGTTTAAGCTTTCAATTCATGCAAAAAAATTATAGTTTTGTGAGAAATTGACAGAGTTATGTGCGATACAAAAAAAGGGGATCAAGTCTCCCCAGTCTCCCCTACATGAAGCAATATTGATATCGAGAAGATCGATAGCCAGAGAGTCGACTGTATCTGCAAATACTCAGTGAGTGTAGTTTTAATTTCAAATGAACGATTCAAACTAAATTCTGAACACCCCTGGCATTCTTACACGAAGTGACTAAAGAATTTCAAGAAATTTGTCCCCTTTCACTAAACGTGTACGTTGTGTTTATGTTTTGATGCCGTGAAACTCAACTCGTCCTCGGAATCATCCCCGGTCTAGACAAGCCGCCATGGACAAACCACCATCTCCACCGCCACCACAAGTTCCGCCACCCTTCGAGATGGACAAAATCTGCCGGCTGTGTCTGCAGCACCTGCAGCCCGGTTCCCTCGTCAGCCTGTTTGCGGTCAACTTTTCGATCCGTCCCTCGGACATGATAACGCGCTGCGCCTCCGTCGAGATCTACGAAAAGGACGGCCTTCCGGGTGCGATCTGCAACGACTGCTTCTACAAGGCGGGGATGGCGTTCGAGTTCCGGAATCGGTGCGAGTCGTCGGATGAAAAGTTGAGGAGCTTTGTCGCCGGGCAGCAGGAGAAGGTTGGGGAGGATGAGATTTATGCGGCGATGGATGCAATTTTTGGACCGGAAGAAGAAGTGCCCGTTGTGACGGTGACGGCTGGGAGGAACGTGAAAAAGGTTCAACCGATAAAGAAGCGTTCCCAGCTGGATGAACTGCTGGTGAAGCACAAGGCCAAGCTGAAGGAGGAAGGTACCAAGGTGAACATCTTCAAGCAGAGGCGAGCGGTGAGGAAGAACGTCGGAATGGCTAAACGAGGGAAGCAGCTGAAGCCACCGGAGCAGTGCTTGATCTGTGGCAAGTCGTTCAACTACAGTGGATATCTGCAGGCCCATCAGAGGGTTCATTCCGGGGAGAAGCCGTTCGAGTGTCAGACGTGTCATCGGAGGTTCGCACAGTCGGGGAATCTACAACTTCACATGCGAATCCACAACGATGAACGCAAGTATCAGTGTGAAATCTGCAGCAAACTGTTCAGGACTTCTAGCAATCTGCATGCCCACAGGAAGACCCACTCCGAGGAGCGTAACAACCCGTGCAATATCTGCGAGCGTGCTTTTCGGACGGCCCAAGAGCTGCGGAATCACGCTGAAACGCACAAACCGGTCAAGAGTTACGTTTGTCGGCTGTGCGACAACAAGGCCTTCCACAAGCAGTCCTACCTCAACAGTCACATCAAAACGGTTCACATCGGAGTGAAGCGACACCGCTGCCAGGATTGTGGCAAAATATTCTCCAACAGTTCGAACCTGATCGCCCACCGACGAACTCACAACGGAGATCGTCCGTACGCTTGCCAGGAATGCGACGCCAAATTCACCCAATCCCCGGCACTACTCCGCCACGTCAAGGCCAAACACCGACCCAAACCGGTCGAACCAGTCGTCATTCCGGAGGTGGAACCGGAACCCTTCGAGCCGAACATTGACGTCGACGAGAATCGCTCGCTGGACTCGGCCGCAAGTTCGGAACTCTCGGTCGCCACTTCGCTAATCGACAATCACTCCGTCTACACGGTTCCGCCGTACATAACCAGCTACGTGCCACCTCAGCCGCCGCCCGTACCGGCCCAGATGCAGCTCGGTCAGATGGCACCGCCAACGACGTCCGGGACGCTCTACCCCGGGGACATGTACCAGCAGCATCATGGTGCGTATCCTAGCTATCAGCAACAGAACCAGCACCAGCAGCATCTGGATGTGGGCAGCAGTTACGACATGTGCTACACGATGCCGGTCGGCCATCATCATGCGCACTCGTCCGTGATCAATCCGAGCCTGATGAATCCGCAGCCAACGTACATCTTTGATCAGTAGATAAAAATAAGTCCGACGTCGTGAACAGATGCTGTATACTTTTACTGGCCGAACAACTTCCATGTAATGACCGCTCTCTAAAGAATGTCCTCTAGGACGATGTTGTCTCGGAGTGGTCCAAAGGTCCATCACACCATCCAAGGTAGCCTTGATCAGCACATTCAGTTTGTTCGGGAATCCGTTTTCGTGCATAATCTGCCATAGCTGCTCACGGACGCAGCTTATTGCTCTTCTAGAAGCTTCTCCTTCTCCCAGATCTTGAGCATCACACAGTGAAGCGCCTTCGCCACTTTATCTCCTCCATATATGAAGAGATCACCGGGTAACCGATTCTTGCCGGCAGCTCTATTGTTCTTCAGCTTCCTGATGTCCTTCTTCACCGTATCCGGATCGGGTGCTGGGAACTGTTCATCAGCTGTGGTTGCTCCAAGATTGACTCCTACGCCGTCTCCGCTCGCTTCATCGCCGTTGAGGAGTTCGTTGAAGTTCTACTTCCACATATCCAACAGTATGCTTTTATTCAAGATCAGGGTTCCCTCGTAGTTCCTGCAAATTTCCGCGTTTTATTCGCTCCGAGTAGCTACAAACATAGTTTCATAATTTCATTTTTTATGAAATAAAAAAAGTACCTATTTTGAGCTCCTTCAGAAGGAACACAAAAATCGCAAACGACCAATTATTTCTTTTAGGATGAAGTAAACCAGAGGGAAAAGCCATAACAATCATTTTGGCAAAAAAAAAAAAGAAATCCAAAATAGAAATTAAAACATTTAGGAATTTGGATATGAAAAATTAAATAACATTTAAATTAAAAAAAATCAATGGAAAGGAACATCAAATTTATAAATTTTAAAATCTTAAAAAATCATAAATTTAGGGATTTGAAAAAGGGAGAATTTGAACGGTGCGGGTCGCGGTTAACACGCCGGTTTTTCGTTGCCGTTTCTGTCTTTGTTTTCCCCCCGATTGTTTGTATTTCGACCCGGACGATTTCGCGATGTTTGACAGTTGCTTTGGAGAATTTGAACGGTGCGGGTCGCGGTTAACACGCCGAATTTTCGTTGCCGTTTCCGTCTTTATTTTCCCCCCGATTGTGTGTGTATTTCGACCCGGACGATTTCGCGATGTTTGACAGTTGCTTTGGAGAATTTGAACGGTGCGGGTCGCGGTTAACACGCCGGATTTTCGTTGCCGTTTCCGTCTTTGTTTTCCCCCCGATTGTGTGTGTATTTCGACCCGGACGATTTCGCGATGTTTGACAGTTGCTTTGGAGAATTTGAACGGTGCGGGTCGCGGTCAACACGCCGGTTTTTCGTTGCCGTTTCTGTCTTTGTTTTCCCCCCGATTGTTTGTATTTCGACCCGGACGATTTCGCGATGTTTGACAGTTGTTTTGGAGAATTCGAACGGTGCGGGTCGCGGTTAACACGCCGGATTTTCGTTGGCCGTTTCTGTCTTTGTTTTCCCCCCGATTGTTTGTATTTCGACCCGGACGATTTCGCGATGTTTGACAGTTGCTTTGGAGAATTTGAACGGTGCGGGTCGCGGTTAACACGCCGGATTTTCGTTGCCGTTTCCGTCTTTATTTTCCCCCCGATTGTGTGTGTATTTCGACCCGGACGATTTCGCGATGTTTGACAGTTGCTTTGGAGAATTTGAACGGTGCGGGTCGCGGTTAACACGCCGGATTTTCGTTGCCGTTTCCGTCTTTGTTTTCCCCCCGATTGTTTGTATTTCGACCCGGACGATTTCGCGATGTTTGACAGTTGCTTTGGAGAATTTGAACGGTGCGGGTCGCGGTTAACACGCCGGATTTTCGTTGCCGTTTCCGTCTTTATTTTCCCCCCGATTGTGTGTGTATTTCGACCCGGACGATTTCGCGATGTTTGACAGTTGCTTTGGAGAATTTGAACGGTGCGGGTCGCGGTTAACACGCCGGATTTTCGTTGCCGTTTCCGTCTTTATTTTCCCCCCGATTGTGTGTGTATTTCGACCCGGACGATTTCGCGATGTTTGACAGTTGCTTTGGAGAATTTGAACGGTGCGGGTCGCGGTTAACACGCCGGATTTTCGTTGCCGTTTCCGTCTTTGTTTTCCCCCCGATTGTGTGTGTATTTCGACCCGGACGATTTCGCGATGTTTGACAGTTGCTTTGGAGAATTTGAACGGTGCGGGTCGCGGTCAACACGCCGGTTTTTCGTTGCCGTTTCTGTCTTTGTTTTCCCCCCGATTGTTTGTATTTCGACCCGGACGATTTCGCGATGTTTGACAGTTGTTTTGGAGAATTCGAACGGTGCGGGTCGCGGTTAACACGCCGGATTTTCGTTGGCCGTTTCTGTCTTTGTTTTCCCCCCGATTGTTTGTATTTCGACCCGGACGATTTCGCGATGTTTGACAGTTGCTTTGGAGAATTTGAACGGTGCGGGTCGCGGTTAACACGCCGGATTTTCGTTGCCGTTTCCGTCTTTATTTTCCCCCCGATTGTGTGTGTATTTCGACCCGGACGATTTCGCGATGTTTGACAGTTGCTTTGGAGAATTTGAACGGTGCGGGTCGCGGTCAACACGCCGGTTTTTCGTTGCCGTTTCTGTCTTTGTTTTCCCCCCGATTGTTTGTATTTCGACCCGGACGATTTCGCGATGTTTGACAGTTGTTTTGGAGAATTCGAACGGTGCGGGTCGCGGTTAACACGCCGGATTTTCGTTGGCCGTTTCTGTCTTTGTTTTCCCCCCGATTGTTTGTATTTCGACCCGGACGATTTCGCGATGTTTGACAGTTGCTTTGGAGAATTTGAACGGTGCGGGTCGCGGTTAACACGCCGGATTTTCGTTGCCGTTTCCGTCTTTATTTTCCCCCCGATTGTGTATGTATTTCGACCCGGACGATTTCGCGATGTTTGACAGTTGCTTTGGAGAATTTGAACGGTGCGGGTCGCGGTTAACACGCCGGTTTTTCGTTGCCGTTTCTGTCTTTGTTTTCCCCCCGATTGTTTGTATTTCGACCCGGACGATTTCGCGATGTTTGACAGTTGTTTTGGAGAATTCGAACGGTGCGGGTCGCGGTTAACACGCCGGATTTTCGTTGCCGTTTCTGTCTTTGTTTTCCCCCCGATTGTTTGTATTTCGACCCGGACGATTTCGCGATGTTTGACAGTTGCTTTGGAGAATTTGAACGGTGCGGGTCGCGGTTAACACGCCGGATTTTCGTTGCCGTTTCCGTCTTTATTTTCCCCCCGATTGTGTGTGTATTTCGACCCGGACGATTTCGCGATGTTTGACAGTTGCTTTGGAGAATTCGAACGGTGCGGGTCGCGGTTAACACGCCGGATTTTCGTTGCCGTTTCCGTCTTTGTTTTCCCCCCGATTGTGTGTGTATTTCGACCCGGACGATTTCGCGATGTTTGACAGTTGCTTTGGAGAATTTGAACGGTGCGGGTCGCGGTTAACACGCCGGATTTTCGTTGCCGTTTCCGTCTTTGTTTTCCCCCCGATTGTGTGTGTATTTCGACCCGGACGATTTCGCGATGTTTGACAGTTGCTTTGGAGAATTTGAACGGTGCGGGTCGCGGTCAACACGCCGGTTTTTCGTTGCCGTTTCTGTCTTTGTTTTCCCCCCGATTGTTTGTATTTCGACCCGGACGATTTCGCGATGTTTGACAGTTGTTTTGGAGAATTCGAACGGTGCGGGTCGCGGTTAACACGCCGGATTTTCGTTGCCGTTTCTGTCTTTGTTTTCCCCCCGATTGTTTGTATTTCGACCCGGACGATTTCGCGATGTTTGACAGTTGCTTTGGAGAATTTGAACGGTGCGGGTCGCGGTTAACACGCCGGATTTTCGTTGCCGTTTCCGTCTTTATTTTCCCCCCGATTGTGTATGTATTTCGACCCGGACGATTTCGCGATGTTTGACAGTTGCTTTGGAGAATTTGAACGGTGCGGGTCGCGGTTAACACGCCGGTTTTTCGTTGCCGTTTCTGTCTTTGTTTTCCCCCCGATTGTTTGTATTTCGACCCGGACGATTTCGCGATGTTTGACAGTTGTTTTGGAGAATTCGAACGGTGCGGGTCGCGGTTAACACGCCGGATTTTCGTTGCCGTTTCTGTCTTTGTTTTCCCCCCGATTGTTTGTATTTCGACCCGGACGATTTCGCGATGTTTGACAGTTGCTTTGGAGAATTTGAACGGTGCGGGTCGCGGTTAACACGCCGGATTTTCGTTGCCGTTTCCGTCTTTATTTTCCCCCCGATTGTGTATGTATTTCGACCCGGACGATTTCGCGATGTTTGACAGTTGCTTTGGAGAATTCGAACGGTGCGGGTCGCGGTTAACACGCCGGATTTTCGTTGCCGTTTCCGTCTTTATTTTCCCCCCGATTGTGTGTGTATTTCGACCCGGACGATTTCGCGATGTTTGACAGTTGCTTTGGAGAATTTGAACGGTGCGGGTCGCGGTTAACACGCCGGATTTTCGTTGCCGTTTCCGTCTTTGTTTTCCCCCCGATTGTGTGTGTATTTCGACCCGGACGATTTCGCGATGTTTGACAGTTGCTTTGGAGAATTTGAACGGTGCGGGTCGCGGTCAACACGCCGGTTTTTCGTTGCCGTTTCTGTCTTTGTTTTCCCCCCGATTGTTTGTATTTCGACCCGGACGATTTCGCGATGTTTGACAGTTGTTTTGGAGAATTCGAACGGTGCGGGTCGCGGTTAACACGCCGGATTTTCGTTGCCGTTTCTGTCTTTGTTTTCCCCCCGATTGTTTGTATTTCGACCCGGACGATTTCGCGATGTTTGACAGTTGCTTTGGAGAATTTGAACGGTGCGGGTCGCGGTTAACACGCCGGATTTTCGTTGCCGTTTCCGTCTTTATTTTCCCCCCGATTGTGTGTGTATTTCGACCCGGACGATTTCGCGATGTTTGACAGTTGCTTTGGAGAATTTGAACGGTGCGGGTCGCGGTCAACACGCCGGTTTTTCGTTGCCGTTTCTGTCTTTGTTTTCCCCCCGATTGTTTGTATTTCGACCCGGACGATTTCGCGATGTTTGACAGTTGTTTTGGAGAATTCGAACGGTGCGGGTCGCGGTTAACACGCCGGATTTTCGTTGCCGTTTCTGTCTTTGTTTTCCCCCCGATTGTTTGTATTTCGACCCGGACGATTTCGCGATGTTTGACAGTTGCTTTGGAGAATTTGAACGGTGCGGGTCGCGGTTAACACGCCGGATTTTCGTTGCCGTTTCCGTCTTTATTTTCCCCCCGATTGTGTGTGTATTTCGACCCGGACGATTTCGCGATGTTTGACAGTTGCTTTGGAGAATTTGAACGGTGCGGGTCGCGGTTAACACGCCGGTTTTTCGTTGCCGTTTCTGTCTTTGTTTTCCCCCCGATTGTTTGTATTTCGACCCGGACGATTTCGCGATGTTTGACAGTTGTTTTGGAGAATTCGAACGGTGCGGGTCGCGGTTAACACGCCGGATTTTCGTTGCCGTTTCTGTCTTTGTTTTCCCCCCGATTGTTTGTATTTCGACCCGGACGATTTCGCGATGTTTGACAGTTGCTTTGGAGAATTTGAACGGTGCGGGTCGCGGTTAACACGCCGGATTTTCGTTGCCGTTTCCGTCTTTATTTTCCCCCCGATTGTGTATGTATTTCGACCCGGACGATTTCGCGATGTTTGACAGTTGCTTTGGAGAATTTGAACGGTGCGGGTCGCGGTTAACACGCCGGTTTTTCGTTGCCGTTTCTGTCTTTGTTTTCCCCCCGATTGTTTGTATTTCGACCCGGACGATTTCGCGATGTTTGACAGTTGTTTTGGAGAATTCGAACGGTGCGGGTCGCGGTTAACACGCCGGATTTTCGTTGCCGTTTCTGTCTTTGTTTTCCCCCCGATTGTTTGTATTTCGACCCGGACGATTTCGCGATGTTTGACAGTTGCTTTGGAGAATTTGAACGGTGCGGGTCGCGGTTAACACGCCGGATTTTCGTTGCCGTTTCCGTCTTTGTTTTCCCCCCGATTGTGTGTGTATTTCGACCGGACGATTTCGCGATGTTTGACAGTTGCTTTGGAGAATTCGAACGGTGCGGGTCGCGGTTAACACGCCGGATTTTCGTTGCCGTTTCCGTCTTTGTTTTCCCCCCGATTGTTTGTATTTCGACCGGACGATTTCGCGATGTTTGCCAGTTGCTTTGGATAATTTGAACGGTGCGGGTCGCGGTCAACACGCCGGATTTTCGTTGCTGTTTCCGTCTTTGTTTTCCCCCCGATTGTGTGTGTATTTCGACCGGACGATTTCGCGATGTTTGACAGTTGCTTTGGAGAATTCGAACGGTGCGGGTCGCGGTTAACACGCCGGATTTTCGTTGCCGTTTCCGTCTTTGTTTTCCCCCCGATTGTTTGTATTTCGACCGGACGATTTCGCGATGTTTGCCAGTTGCTTTGGATAATTTGAACGGTGCGGGTCGCGGTTAACACGCCGGATTTTCGTTGCCGTTTCCGTCTTTATTTTCCCCCCGATTGTGTATGTATTTCGACCCGGACGATTTCGCGATGTTTGACAGTTGCTTTGGAGAATTTGAACGGTGCGGGTCGCGGTTAACACGCCGGTTTTTCGTTGCCGTTTCTGTCTTTGTTTTCCCCCCGATTGTTTGTATTTCGACCCGGACGATTTCGCGATGTTTGACAGTTGTTTTGGAGAATTCGAACGGTGCGGGTCGCGGTTAACACGCCGGATTTTCGTTGCCGTTTCTGTCTTTGTTTTCCCCCCGATTGTTTGTATTTCGACCCGGACGATTTCGCGATGTTTGACAGTTGCTTTGGAGAATTTGAACGGTGCGGGTCGCGGTTAACACGCCGGATTTTCGTTGCCGTTTCCGTCTTTATTTTCCCCCCGATTGTGTGTGTATTTCGACCCGGACGATTTCGCGATGTTTGACAGTTGCTTTGGAGAATTCGAATGGTGCGGGTCGCGGTTAACACGCCGGATTTTCGTTGCCGTTTCCGTCTTTGTTTTCCCCCCGATTGTTTGTATTTCGACCCGGACGATTTCGCGATGTTTGACAGTTGCTTTGGAGAATTTGAACGGTGCGGGTCGCGGTTAACACGCCGGATTTTCGTTGCCGTTTCCGTCTTTTTCCCCCCGATTGTGTGTGTATTTCGACCCGGACGATTTCGCGATGTTTGACAGTTGTTTTGGAGAATTCGAACGGTGCGGGTCGCGGTTAACACGCCGGATTTTCGTTGCCGTTTCTGTCTTTGTTTTCCCCCCGATTGTTTGTATTTCGACCCGGACGATTTCGCGATGTTTGACAGTTGCTTTGGAGAATTTGAACGGTGCGGGTCGCGGTTAACACGCCGGATTTTCGTTGCCGTTTCCGTCTTTGTTTTCCCCCCGATTGTGTGTGTATTTCGACCCGGACGATTTCGCGATGTTTGACAGTTGCTTTGGAGAATTTGAACGGTGCGGGTCGCGGTTAACACGCCGGATTTTCGTTGCCGTTTCCGTCTTTGTTTTCCCCCCGATTGTGTGTGTATTTCGACCCGGACGATTTCGCGATGTTTGACAGTTGCTTTGGAGAATTTGAACGGTGCGGGTCGCGGTCAACACGCCGGTTTTTCGTTGCCGTTTCTGTCTTTGTTTTCCCCCCGATTGTTTGTATTTCGACCCGGACGATTTCGCGATGTTTGACAGTTGTTTTGGAGAATTCGAACGGTGCGGGTCGCGGTTAACACGCCGGATTTTCGTTGCCGTTTCTGTCTTTGTTTTCCCCCCGATTGTTTGTATTTCGACCCGGACGATTTCGCGATGTTTGACAGTTGCTTTGGAGAATTTGAACGGTGCGGGTCGCGGTTAACACGCCGGATTTTCGTTGCCGTTTCCGTCTTTATTTTCCCCCCGATTGTGTATGTATTTCGACCCGGACGATTTCGCGATGTTTGACAGTTGCTTTGGAGAATTCGAACGGTGCGGGTCGCGGTTAACACGCCGGATTTTCGTTGCCGTTTCCGTCTTTATTTTCCCCCCGATTGTGTGTGTATTTCGACCCGGACGATTTCGCGATGTTTGACAGTTGCTTTGGAGAATTTGAACGGTGCGGGTCGCGGTTAACACGCCGGATTTTCGTTGCCGTTTCTGTCTTTGTTTTCCCCCCGATTGTTTGTATTTCGACCCGGACGATTTCGCGATGTTTGACAGTTGCTTTGGAGAATTCGAACGGTGCGGGTCGCGGTTAACACGCCGGATTTTCGTTGCCGTTTCTGTCTTTGTTTTCCCCCCGATTGTTTGTATTTCGACCCGGACGATTTCGCGATGTTTGACAGTTGCTTTGGAGAATTTGAACGGTGCGGGTCGCGGTTAACACGCCGGATTTTCGTTGCCGTTTCCGTCTTTATTTTCCCCCCGATTGTGTATGTATTTCGACCCGGACGATTTCGCGATGTTTGACAGTTGCTTTGGAGAATTTGAACGGTGCGGGTCGCGGTTAACACGCCGGTTTTTCGTTGCCGTTTCTGTCTTTGTTTTCCCCCCGATTGTTTGTATTTCGACCCGGACGATTTCGCGATGTTTGACAGTTGTTTTGGAGAATTCGAACGGTGCGGGTCGCGGTTAACACGCCGGATTTTCGTTGCCGTTTCTGTCTTTGTTTTCCCCCCGATTGTTTGTATTTCGACCCGGACGATTTCGCGATGTTTGACAGTTGCTTTGGAGAATTTGAACGGTGCGGGTCGCGGTTAACACGCCGGATTTTCGTTGCCGTTTCCGTCTTTATTTTCCCCCCGATTGTGTGTGTATTTCGACCCGGACGATTTCGCGATGTTTGACAGTTGCTTTGGAGAATTCGAATGGTGCGGGTCGCGGTTAACACGCCGGATTTTCGTTGCCGTTTCCGTCTTTGTTTTCCCCCCGATTGTTTGTATTTCGACCCGGACGATTTCGCGATGTTTGACAGTTGCTTTGGAGAATTTGAACGGTGCGGGTCGCGGTTAACACGCCGGATTTTCGTTGCCGTTTCCGTCTTTATTTTCCCCCCGATTGTGTGTGTATTTCGACCCGGACGATTTCGCGATGTTTGACAGTTGCTTTGGAGAATTCGAACGGTGCGGGTCGCGGTTAACACGCCGGATTTTCGTTGCCGTTTCTGTCTTTGTTTTCCCCCCGATTGTTTGTATTTCGACCCGGACGATTTCGCGATGTTTGACAGTTGCTTTGGAGAATTTGAACGGTGCGGGTCGCGGTTAACACGCCGGATTTTCGTTGCCGTTTCCGTCTTTGTTTTCCCCCCGATTGTGTGTGTATTTCGACCCGGACGATTTCGCGATGTTTGACAGTTGCTTTGGAGAATTTGAACGGTGCGGGTCGCGGTTAACACGCCGGATTTTCGTTGCCGTTTCCGTCTTTGTTTTCCCCCCGATTGTGTGTGTATTTCGACCCGGACGATTTCGCGATGTTTGACAGTTGCTTTGGAGAATTTGAACGGTGCGGGTCGCGGTCAACACGCCGGTTTTTCGTTGCCGTTTCTGTCTTTGTTTTCCCCCCGATTGTTTGTATTTCGACCCGGACGATTTCGCGATGTTTGACAGTTGTTTTGGAGAATTCGAACGGTGCGGGTCGCGGTTAACACGCCGGATTTTCGTTGCCGTTTCTGTCTTTGTTTTCCCCCCGATTGTTTGTATTTCGACCCGGACGATTTCGCGATGTTTGACAGTTGCTTTGGAGAATTTGAACGGTGCGGGTCGCGGTTAACACGCCGGATTTTCGTTGCCGTTTCCGTCTTTATTTTCCCCCCGATTGTGTATGTATTTCGACCCGGACGATTTCGCGATGTTTGACAGTTGCTTTGGAGAATTCGAACGGTGCGGGTCGCGGTTAACACGCCGGATTTTCGTTGCCGTTTCCGTCTTTATTTTCCCCCCGATTGTGTGTGTATTTCGACCCGGACGATTTCGCGATGTTTGACAGTTGCTTTGGAGAATTTGAACGGTGCGGGTCGCGGTTAACACGCCGGATTTTCGTTGCCGTTTCCGTCTTTGTTTTCCCCCCGATTGTGTGTGTATTTCGACCCGGACGATTTCGCGATGTTTGACAGTTGCTTTGGAGAATTTGAACGGTGCGGGTCGCGGTCAACACGCCGGTTTTTCGTTGCCGTTTCTGTCTTTGTTTTCCCCCCGATTGTTTGTATTTCGACCCGGACGATTTCGCGATGTTTGACAGTTGTTTTGGAGAATTCGAACGGTGCGGGTCGCGGTTAACACGCCGGATTTTCGTTGGCCGTTTCTGTCTTTGTTTTCCCCCCGATTGTTTGTATTTCGACCCGGACGATTTCGCGATGTTTGACAGTTGCTTTGGAGAATTTGAACGGTGCGGGTCGCGGTTAACACGCCGGATTTTCGTTGCCGTTTCCGTCTTTATTTTCCCCCCGATTGTGTGTGTATTTCGACCCGGACGATTTCGCGATGTTTGACAGTTGCTTTGGAGAATTTGAACGGTGCGGGTCGCGGTCAACACGCCGGTTTTTCGTTGCCGTTTCTGTCTTTGTTTTCCCCCCGATTGTTTGTATTTCGACCCGGACGATTTCGCGATGTTTGACAGTTGTTTTGGAGAATTCGAACGGTGCGGGTCGCGGTTAACACGCCGGATTTTCGTTGCCGTTTCTGTCTTTGTTTTCCCCCCGATTGTTTGTATTTCGACCCGGACGATTTCGCGATGTTTGACAGTTGCTTTGGAGAATTTGAACGGTGCGGGTCGCGGTTAACACGCCGGATTTTCGTTGCCGTTTCCGTCTTTATTTTCCCCCCGATTGTGTATGTATTTCGACCCGGACGATTTCGCGATGTTTGACAGTTGCTTTGGAGAATTTGAACGGTGCGGGTCGCGGTTAACACGCCGGTTTTTCGTTGCCGTTTCTGTCTTTGTTTTCCCCCCGATTGTTTGTATTTCGACCCGGACGATTTCGCGATGTTTGACAGTTGTTTTGGAGAATTCGAACGGTGCGGGTCGCGGTTAACACGCCGGATTTTCGTTGCCGTTTCTGTCTTTGTTTTCCCCCCGATTGTTTGTATTTCGACCCGGACGATTTCGCGATGTTTGACAGTTGCTTTGGAGAATTTGAACGGTGCGGGTCGCGGTTAACACGCCGGATTTTCGTTGCCGTTTCCGTCTTTATTTTCCCCCCGATTGTGTATGTATTTCGACCCGGACGATTTCGCGATGTTTGACAGTTGCTTTGGAGAATTTGAACGGTGCGGGTCGCGGTTAACACGCCGGTTTTTCGTTGCCGTTTCTGTCTTTGTTTTCCCCCCGATTGTTTGTATTTCGACCCGGACGATTTCGCGATGTTTGACAGTTGTTTTGGAGAATTCGAACGGTGCGGGTCGCGGTTAACACGCCGGATTTTCGTTGCCGTTTCTGTCTTTGTTTTCCCCCCGATTGTTTGTATTTCGACCCGGACGATTTCGCGATGTTTGACAGTTGCTTTGGAGAATTTGAACGGTGCGGGTCGCGGTTAACACGCCGGATTTTCGTTGCCGTTTCCGTCTTTATTTTCCCCCCGATTGTGTGTGTATTTCGACCCGGACGATTTCGCGATGTTTGACAGTTGCTTTGGAGAATTCGAATGGTGCGGGTCGCGGTTAACACGCCGGATTTTCGTTGCCGTTTCCGTCTTTGTTTTCCCCCCGATTGTTTGTATTTCGACCCGGACGATTTCGCGATGTTTGACAGTTGCTTTGGAGAATTTGAACGGTGCGGGTCGCGGTTAACACGCCGGATTTTCGTTGCCGTTTCCGTCTTTGTTTTCCCCCCGATTGTTTGTATTTCGACCCGGACGATTTCGCGATGTTTGACAGTTGCTTTGGAGAATTTGAACGGTGCGGGTCGCGGTTAACACGCCGGATTTTCGTTGCCGATTCCGTCTTTGTTTTCCCCCCGATTGTGTGTGTATTTCGACCCGGACGATTTCGTGAAGTTTGACAGTTGCCTTGGAGAATTGGAACGGTGCGGGTCGCGTCGCGGTTATCACACAGGATTTTCGATTCCGTTTCCGTCTTTGTTGTCCCCCGATTGTGTGTGTTTTTCGGTCCGGGCGGTTTCGCGTTTTCGCATTTTATTTGGTTTTATCTTTCCACAGCCGGCTGTCTAAGATTGAATCATTTATGCTAAACTCAACACCAAATAACCGGGAATAATCTCATCCGCATCATCCGACTGTTTGCCTTGAGAATGCATAATACATCACATCATTAAACAAAATTCATTGATTATTGGGTCGCATCATCATCCTCTATGATGAATCCTGGCCATTACCCTTTCCCACTAACAAAATCCCAAGTAGAAGTAGTTTTCCGGCACACGTGGGGGTGTGGATATCGTATAGAACCCACCCTTTGTAGCAACCTGTGCTAACTAACATTCCCGTCCCAATCCCCTCGAGATCTACAAACTGACATGGCGGGCGCCGTTGGTGGTCAATGACTGTTACCTATTTGCTTCAGATCTAGTTTTAATGATCTTGATGTTTTATCTTTTCAACGCATTCATACATGCTGTTGATAAGAGAAACACCATTAGATCGTTTAAGCGTATGGTCAGTTGTATTGATAGGAGATTACGGTCCTGTTCAGCAACGGAGAAGGACAACCATGGGTGGTCTCTCATGCTCATGCTCATGCTCATGCTCATAAATTTAGGGATTTGAAAAATTAAATACAGTTCGTACTTGATAATTCTCGCCAAAAAGTCACAGAAAAATCGAAACACGAAAATTGTATTATTTTCCTCTAAAAATTTCTCTTACCTAAAATATGTCTCCAAAAAAACTCCAATATTATCAGGTTTTCTATAATCTACAAGCCTTACCCGACAAACTTCGTCTTGTCTCGTTTTTTTCTTGACGTTTTTAGCTCTTTTGTTTCTTCAGCCTCCTGTGATCAAAATTTGATTATACGTTTCTTCAGCCTCCTGTGATCAAAATTTGATTATACGTAATTTGTCTTAGACAATCGGCTGATTTTCCAGAATCGGTCTCAGAGTGGCCAAAATGTCAATTTGTTAGCGTATAAACCCTGTTTGGGCTTTTACGAACCCAACGCAACAAAGAGCACCTCGATCCGACGTTCCGTGTTGAATTGATTCGCGTTCGAACAAAACCATCGAAATTTTTTATATATATAAATGATGGTGACAAAAATAATATCATATAAGAATTTAAGAATTATGCAGTTCTTTTTTTTCAAAATGTTCTGAATTTAAAAATTTAGGAATTCAAGAAATTTAGGGATCTTCATATTTAGAAATTTAAGAATTAGAGAATTTGAGAATTTAAGAATTTATGAATTTAAGAATTTAAGAATTTAAGAATTTGAGAATTTGAGAATTTAAGATTTTAAGAATTTAAGAATTTAAGAATTAAGAATTTAAGAATTTAAGAATTTAAGAATTTAAGAATTTAAGAATTTAAGAATTTAAGAATTTAAAAATTTAAGAATTTAAGAATTTTAGAATTTAAGAATTTAAGAAATTAAGAAATTAAGAAATTAAGAAATAAAGATTTTAAGAATTTAAGAATTTTAGAATTTAAGAATTAAGAATTTAAGAATTTAAGAATTTAAGAATTTAAGAATTTAAGAATTTAAGAATTTAAGAATTTAAGAATTTAAGAATTTAAGAATTTAAGAATTTAAGAATTTAAGAATTTAAGAATTTAAGAATTTAAGAATTTAAGAATTAAGAATTAAGAATTTAAGAATTTAAGAATTTAAGAATTTAAGAATTTAAGAATTTATGAATTTAAGAATTTAAGAATTCAAGAATTTAAGAATTTAAGAATTAAGAATTTAAGAATTTAAGAATTTAAGAATTTAAGAATTTAAGAATTTAAGAATTTAAGAATTTAAGAATTTGAGAATTTAAGAATTTAAGAGTTTAAGAATTTAAGAATTTAAGAATTTAATTATTTAAGAAATTAAGAAATTAAGAATTTAAGAATTTAAGAATTTAAGAATTTAAGAATTTAAGAATTTAAGAATTTAAGAATTTAAGAATTTAAGAATTTAAGAATTTAAGAATTTAAGAATTTAAGAATTTAAGAATTTAAGAATTTAAGAATTTAAGAATTTAAGAATTTAAGAATTAAGAATTAAGAATTAAGAATTTAAGAATTTAAGAGTTTAAGAATTTAAGAATTTAAGAATTTAAGAATTTGAGAATTTAAGAATTTAAGAATTTAAGAATTTAAGAATTTATGAATTTAAGAATTTCAGAATTTAAGAATTCAAGAATTTAAGAATTTAAGAATTTAAGAATTAAGAATTTAAGAATTTAAGAATTTAAGAAATTAAGAAATTAAGAAATTAAGAAATTAAGAAATTAAGAATTTAAGAATTTAAGAATTTAAGAATTTAAGAATTTAAGAATTTAAGAATTTAAGAATTTAAGGATTTAAGGATTTAAGAATTTAGGAATTTAAGAATTTAGGAATTTAAGAATTTAAGAATTTAAGAATTTAAATTCAAAAGAATTCAAAAATTTAAGAAATTGAGAATTTAAGAAATTAAGAATTTAAGAGTTTAATAATTTAAAAATTCAATAATTTAAAAATTTAGATGAAGAGTTAGATAATTTAATAATTTGAAAATTCAATAATTCAAGAATTTAGGAATAAAAGAATTTAAGAGTTCAAGCATTTATGAATTTAAGCATTTGAGTATGTATAATTTTTTGTTCTTTTAGATGTTTTTAATTTTCAATTTTTAGAATTTTTCAATTATGTATAAAATAAAAAAAAATAATTCTTAAATTTTATTTGGATTTTTTTTTTGAAATCCTGAATTTTTTTAGTTTTGAATTTTTAATTTCAAAAAAAAATTTAATTCTTGTATATTTAAATATTTGAATTTTTAATTTTTTAGATGTAAAAAAACCATAAAAATCAAAAAAAAAAAGAATTTCTGAAATTTTGAATTTTGAATATTGAAGTTTCCATTTTGTAATGTTTTGATCTTTTATATTTTTCTAAGATGCTCAATCAATACATTCAAAAAACAATCTCTCCATGAAGATTATTTCGACGTTTCTTATTGCGAAAATACAAGCAAATTTTTTAAAAAATCTCAATTATTATATTAATTAAATTTTACATCCACGCGAAATCCGCGTCTAAGCAAAATTAGTCAGGTAATCCGCGCGATCCGCGCCGTCCGTAACAACCCTGAATTTCGGTCATCCTGCAGGCGCTTATTGAGCTTGAAAACCGTGACATGCCAATTCCAAGCCTGCCTGTACCGTTCCACGTTCCCTCTCGTCGTTGTGTGCAGCTTCTGGTCGTAAGTTACCTTCTTCTCGGCGGTCATCCGGTGGCACTCTTCGTCGTACCAATCGAGCGAAACTTATTCCTTATTATTAGAAATGGGACGGTGATATCTTTCGTAAAGTAACGGACGCCTCAATTTCAAGATCACACCGAAAGTGTATTTTTCGATTTGTTGTTATCCTCTCACTAACGCTACGTTTCAACCGATACGGTAATATTAAGAAATAGTTTAGTAGTTACATATTGGAAAAAGATTTATGTTTTTTGTTCTGTATTGTTTTTAACAACAGCTTTCTCTCAGCCCTTGCCGGCCCAACCCAAGCGGACGCAGGAAATAATCTTTTATGTTGTGTGGTACTTTAAAAAAGCGCGTAAAACCCTACCTGAAATGCAATTGCCCATGCAAACGCCGTCCCCGCCTAGTCCAGATCGTCGGTGGTGTTCTTCGGTCCACCGCTGGACGGTGGTCCACCTCCGAATCCGGGGAATCCTCCGGCACCGGCCCCAGGGAATCCTCCGGGGAAGCCACCTCCGAAGCCAGGGAATCCACCGCCACCTCCAGCTTGGCCGGCGATCTTCGTAACGAGATTCATCACCTTCGGGTTGTTCTGGTACTTGCCGATGTTGGCCGGGTTAGACATGATATCCTGCAACGCGGCTGCCACCTCGGGATCCTTGAAGGCGTTCAGGATGTCTTCCGCTCCACCTCCAACTCCCCCAAGGAAGTCATCATCACCATCCCCACCAGCGCGAGCAGATTCCTCGGCGGCCTTTCGGTTTGCTTCCTGCGCCCGGCGAACCCGTTCCTGTCGTTCGCGCAGTTCCTTCTCCTGGCGGCGTCGCTCCTGCTTCAGCTTGTGTTGTTCAATCTTTTTCGCGTTCGGAGTGACCTCCTTCAGCCATTCGTCGGCTTCCTCGTCAAAGTCCAGCTTGCACGCCTGGCGCAGATCCTTGGCCGCTTCCTCCCACTTGCCAAGCAGGCGATTCGCACGGCCACGGAACTTGTACGCGGTGGCCGAATCCGGATTAATCTCCAACGCCCGATTGCAGTCCCGGATGCAGGCGTTCGGTTTCACCAGCTTCAGATAAGCCTGGCCACGTTTGGCGTAGTAAAGGGCGCTTCGGGAATTAATCTGAATCGCTTCCGTGAACAGCTTCACAGACTCCTCGTAATTCTGCTCCGAGTACGCGGCCGCCGCCTTCGAGCGCAAATCATTCGCCTGGTCCAGTTCCTCCTCGCTCGGTTCCTTCTCCGCATCTCCCATCGGCTGTTCCGGCTCATTATCCGGCTCGACGCAACCCTCGTTGTCCAGCTCAACATCCGACTCCGGTTCACTATCTTCCTTCTTGTCCGCCTCTGGTTCCGGCGCCGCCTTCTTCGCCTCTTCCCCCTCCTTCGGACCGGCCTTGTGTGCACCGGCAAAACTGGGCGTGCCCTCCGGAACCTTTCCGCCGAGCTTCTCCACGAACGCCTTGAAGAAGTCCAACTGCGGCAGGTTCAGCAGCTCCGGCTGCGTAGTGCAAAGGTTCACGAAAATTTTCAACTTTGCCAGTTCCGCCGGATCAATCGGGCAGGCCATCTTTGATTTTTTTTGCTGTCGGCACCAATCAAAACAAAAACACGTTATCGAACCAACAAATTACCACAATTTTCAGCACTACTTACGTGTTTCTACGGTGGCAACAGCTAGCAAATGTGGAAGAATATGCAAATTTTACACGAAAATACGCAGTTTTTTTGCGGGTTGACCGGCGTTGCGAAAAAATGTCCGTCACGACTAGAACGTTCCGTGTTCGCAAGTTCTTTTTGAATGACTTTTTTTCACGCCGCCTGCTTGTTTGACGTTTCGGACCAGTGCGGCGAGGGGTCCGTCGATGGGAGAGATTACCGAGCTGTGGGTAATGCAATGCAACTCCGACAAATTTGAAGGAACTGGCCGAGGTCTTGTCGTGTCGTCGGATAAACACTGAACTTGACTCTGACCGTTCAAGATTCTGTTTTTTTTTATTTCAATATTTTTGCATTCTTGAATTTGTGTTGTGAATAGTAAAATTATATTATTTAAATCTCAGAATTTGTTTTGGGACCATCCATAAACCACTTGGACAAATCTCAACCCCCCCCCCCCCCCCCCCCTTCGTGGACATCTGTCCACACAAAAAAATCTTTTCTGTATGGAGCGTGGACAAGCATGATACCAAGGTGACCCCCAATCGTAAACCAATTTTTCAGTTAAAAATGGTGAAAATTATTTGTTGAATTTGAATAAAACTAGTACACTCAAACCCCGATGGTTTGACACCAACTGTTGTCAAACGAACGGGGTCAATTTCTAGTTTGACACCCCTTTTACACGGAGTTCACACACACCACCAAACGTTTGTTTTGATAGTGTGCGTGAGCGCCGTGTAAAAAGCGACAGTTCGTCACTTTTTAGTTTGACTTTGTCAAACCATCGGGGTACAAACTAAAAAGTGTCAAACGAAAAAGTGACCAACCACCGGGGGTTGAGTGTATTTGTTTCGTTAGGGTGCTCTTCATACAATAGAGGAGAAAATTGTGACGTCAGAAATGAACTCAAGTCACTCAAAGTTTATTTTGTGAGTGACTTTAACAGTTTGACAGACCTAGTTTGACAGATACCTCGTCCCCAGTTTTTATGTGGGAGAGAAAAGGAGACGAATACTTTATGGAAATCATACCTGTCAAAATTCCTAGCCTCAAAATTTTGTCGCGAGTTGCTTTTCTCCTCTATTGAAAAAAGGTTATGGATGCCGGAATTGATGAAACGCAACCTAAATTTATAGCACCGGCAAGCCATAAAGGTGAGTTCAGAACATTATATTTCAACGACGCAGGACGAGTTTGTGAACATTATGATGGGACTCATATTTGAAAATTGGGTCCTAAAATGAAGCTTAGATTGGTGATATTATTGTTTACAGCGATAAAGGTTATTTTTCTGAGTACAATGACCCTTTGTACGACCACAACCCAGTCAAATCAATCCGAATTCTGAAACGGAATCTAATTAGAACTGTATACAAATTCCGTTTCAAACGCAACAACCGGTTCCGTGTTCGAACCGGTTGTTGCGTTCGAAACGGAATTTGTATACGATTCTAATTAGATTCCGTTTCAGAATTCGGATTGATTTGACTGGGAAAGAGTTTAAAATGGATTTTTAAATCAATTTTGAAAAATTAACCTCGCGGACCTTCTTGACAGAAAAGCTCCTACTTGACAGCTCGTTCCAAGGGGACCATAGTTGATCCACAGAGTAAGACAGAGTCACTACTGCCATTTGATTTTTGGTTCCACTTTGTGGTACATCGCAGGTACATCGCACGCCTGCTACCAGCAAACCTTATGGAGCCAAAAAATAAAATGACATTTCTTCGGACTGCTCGCTCTGTGTTACTCTGTGGTTGATCCATCGAAAAAATGTTGTCCTGTCAAAAAAAAGTTATCAGAAATGGTTTTCAATCGTGTTTTTTACCGTTGTACATAAAAACTAACATAGGGCTTTAGTACCCAATTTTGCAGATGGTGTAAACAAACCTTCAGTAAATTTTCATGTTTCTGGAACTAAGTGGTAAATATTATTAGTGCATCTAATCCGAGATCTAATCTATTCTTATGTAATCAGACCCTAGCGCAGCCAATCTTTCGACGGGATTCTAGAGAGTGCCTTTGGTTAGATTACGCTTAGGTAGCCACAGAGTTACTCTGTGGCTAAGCACTCTTCTTGAGTTTTTAACATTTTTATTTTATTTTTATTAACATACACTTTAAAAAATTGCTACGGCTTACGAACAAAATATCAAAAACACTCAAAAGACAAAATAATATTGGAGCTTTAAAAAATATTTACTTAAGAAATGCACATTATTGCTCCGTTTACACTGTTTTGCTTGTGCAAGACTACAACTCCGACAAATCACCCAATTACACTTAACTATTTTCCATCCACGCTCCCCTCGTCGAGTGTTTGTCGTTTGTTTTATTTTTCTCCATCGCAGAGAACTGTCAGAAAATTCTTCGCACTCCACTGCAGTTCGTCATGTCTCGATTTGGATAAAGTGATTTAATTTCAGAATTTTCGGAATTTCTGGACCGTGGTGTAAAAATAACTCAACGCTTCTGGTTCCCGAGTGCGTGACCAGCTAGAACTGATTGCCCGCCGTTCAGTGCTGCAGATTTTGGGTGAGTTTGGCGAGTTACTTGGTTGGGAAAAGGGATTTTCCCAAAATCTGCTCTTTTCGCCTTCTTCCGAGATCGATAAATTTTCGAATTTCTTTCCCCTCAGGTGTTGTGCTGCACTTTTTGGGGGAGCAATGTCCCTTACAAGGCTGTGCGGCTCCGGCGCCCACTGGCGGCTGCTGTTTAAGCCGTCGGCCGTGACCACGACCAGGGCTCTGTTTTCAGGAACTGGTTCCGGGTTGGCACGGGTTCTCGGCAGTGGATCACCGCCGTCGTCGTCGTCGTTGGCTCGGATTGCGTCCGACGGAAGTGAGAGGGGAAGTGGGGAGCGAGGATATAAGAATTTTGGCCACAAGCCAGAAAAGGAGGCGACCATTACGAAGGCTTTCTATATCTTTTTGGCCGTGATGATGGTCGGAGCCTGTGTCGACTGGCAAAAGTAAGGGAGTGTGCCCTTTCGGAAAGGGGCGAATGGCCTTTGGATGGTAATTTATTGTTTTGCTCTTTTTAGACTTCGTCACGCAGTTGGGTGGCCAAAGGTGGACGCCGATGCCGGAATAAATGTGGAGAAAAATGAACCGGCGAGCGAGGTCGGCTCGGAGGAGGACTCCGACGATGATACCGACGAGGACGGTCAGAAGAAGAAGCCCCGTAAGGAAAAGATCGGTTTCCGGGATCGCAAGGTAAACGCTGAAATGTCCACAATCTCCTAGTTGCCACCAGCACTGATGGTTCGGAACGTCAGGTCGTTTTTAGTCTCTTTTTGTAAATTAGCTTCAATTCAATACACACACCTTTACTCTTTCCGTTAAGCAAAGATAGATTACTTTCTCTTTTTATTAAATCACCCTTTTATGTTGTCGATCATCGTGTCCGCGGCTTTTCCCCTCAACCTTCCCCAACTCACACCCAAACTATCCCAAAACCCTCAAATTCCCCGCCCACGCAAAAATGTCGAGCAGATAATCGAGTACGAGAACCGCATGCGGCACTTTTCGACGCCGGACAAGATCTTCCGGTACTTTGCGACCGTGCGACTCATCCACGGCGAATCGTCCACGGTTTACATGACGCCGTACGATTTCCTGCGCGCCATCACACCGGGCCTGAAACAGCCGGATGGTAAATGTTGTTTTTTTGTTGTTGCTTATTTTCTACTGTGTAAGATCAAAAAAAAAATCTTTCTCTAATTAGCAATTAACGAGCGATTTAACTGCGATCTACCTTTGGTGCTGGAATCTCTATCCTTTCATGCGACTAACAAATGGTTTCGGGAGGATAAAATGGTCAAATTATTGCTTGTTAATATAGAAATTAAAAAAGGAGGTAATAATTAAGATTAAAATAAGGTATGATAGAAATATTTGTGTTTCCTATCGAAACATTTCGCTTGTCAAATTTAAGAAATTGTTAAAAGGTTTTCAATTTCCTCATTGACTAATCATTCTTATTCCATAATTTAATACAAAAAAAAAACATAAATTTATTTTGCATTTCTGCTGTGAAACTATCTACTTTTCCTGTCCTTTGAGAGAGATCGAACGGCTCAAGGGTCCTAATTTTCGGTTCGAAAATCAGAAGTTATCACTCATCGCCGAACGAATCTTTGCCGACTGAAGCGCGCAACCATTCGTGAGCGAACACGACTCGCCAACAGCTTGGTCAATCGCTTCACACAGCGATACAAATACTTCGTGAATTTCTTTGCCTACTCCGTCCGTCGACCCGAGTCACAAACGAATATGCTCAGAGAGGAGAGAATCTAACAAAATAACAGCGCGGCGCTCACTTGGTCTGCACTTCCACAGTTTGCCGTCAATTTGCATTTGGCATGGTGGAAATTGTTGTCAAATGTGTCTTTGATGTTGTGTTATCAACATTGCAAAATATTTCTGATTATATAAATTTTAAGCAGTTTAATAATTGATCAAAACAAAGCCGATCGCAGACTATTTTGAGTCAGCTTTGAGCGATATAGCGCAATATAGCGATTGGTGTAGGAGTTAACAAAAAGTATGAACACATGCGTCGCGTTTAATTTGTACTCGCGAGTGAATGAGTCTTTTTGGAGCAATCAAGATCCTTGGCTTAAACAAAATTTTTTATTTTGTTTGTCAGCCCAGTTTCTGAATAAGTACTGCATTTAATACGTCAATTTTATTCTATTTGTGTAAAATTGATTTTTTTCTTGTTCTTAATTAATAAATGTAAAAATAGAATCCGCAGATCGGAAAAGAGCACAGAAAAAAGAAGGATTATGAGGCCATGTTAGCCAAAGTGCTCCTCTATAATTTTACCCAATAATCAGAAATTTCGCGAAAGCCAGTCAATTAAATGACCTAATTCTTCTTGAATTAGTTTCTGATAGCAATTAAAGTTGTTATGTCCTATGGTGTATTGTTAAAAATCCTTTTTTTTTGTGGAAAGTAAATAGTTTGAAGCAAAATTGAAACAAAATTAAATAAAAGAAAAACTAATGCACAATAAAAACAAACAGACAGCTGAGCAATAGGGTCCTAAAGCCCTATGTAAATTTTTATGTACAACAGTGAAAAACACAATTTTAAACCATTTCTGATCACTTTTTTTTCATTTTGATGCAAAAAAAAATAATAGACAAGACAACATTTTTTATATGGATCAACTATGGTCCCCTTGAAACCAACTGCGAAGTTAATTTTTCAAAATTGTTTTTTAAAATCCATTGTACTCAGAAAAAAATAAGCTTTATCGTTGTGAACAATAATATCGCAAATTTAAGCTTAATTTTCGGACCCAATTCTCTAAGAAATCAGTCGATTTCGCTATTTTTTTTTATTTGGCTCAAACTTTGTGGGAACCTTCCCTATAACTAGGGTAAGTGAATTTTCACGGTTTCGCGGACAGCGTAAAATTAGTGAAATTGGTTAATTTTTGTGAAATGCCGTTAAATTTGTATTTTTTTTTAAATGATGCTTAAATTAATAAAATTCAAGAAATATTTCACCCCCTTTTCATGTAAATTATATAAGTTGAAAAGTGGTATATTAACCATTGAAGAAAGGAAATCATGCATTTAAACAAAATTATTACAAAACTTTTGATAGGATAGAACTTGTTTTGGAGAGCTTATGATAAATGTGTGCTTTACATATTTCACTTCGAACTTTCGCTTTAGTTCTATTCGGTAGATAATTTCATGATGAGAACATATGTACATAAATAAAAAGAACAATTTTTTTGTGAAAATACTGGTGTAATTGGTGAAGAAAATTTATAGCCGATTGAAAAATATTATAAATTAAAGTATAAATAGTACCTTTCTGAAATTTTAAGATAACATTTTCAAGGTTATTTTTAACATTTTTATAGTTCCGTGAAATTTCCGTGAAATTTGATGTTTTGAAATTATGGTCCCCGTGAAAATTCCAATTTTTGAGTGTGAAAAATTATTAAGCCAAAGAACCAAAGAAGAACCAAAGAAGCCATTTTGTGTCATACAATATCTTTTGAAGGAATTTCGATTTGGTGTCTTCGGCTAAGTTGTAGTTTTTTTTTTTTTTTTTTTTTTTTTTTTTTTTTTTTTTTTTTATTGATGAGGACTATTGAAAAAAAAAAAAAAAAAAAAAAAAAATTGCAGGCCAAGGGTGAAATGATACCTTTTCGGTTGACACCCGGTGAGGAACATCCTGGAAGGAGCGGAACTACACCCGTAGTGCTGTTAGCTGACCTAGACCTTGGTCAAAACAGCTGCTCTGGTTCCTTGCAAGTTACCCATTTTCTTACCTCCACGTTGGCTTGGTTTCGTCATCATGATGACAACACGTGACCTTGCTGGTGGCCTGTGGAAACGAACTCGTAAACCTTTGACCAGCGAGGGTCAGAGTAGAGACGGCCAAAAGAAAGGGATGCGCAATGTGGGAAGGGAAGATTGTAGACGGTATTGTTTTGATTCACAGCATGTTGAGTTAACTGTTGTGGATGTACCTGATACATCGCAATACGGGGTTTCTCTTCTTTCCACTTTCAGCTACTATCTATCTTCTATTTCTTTATTATGTATAACTGATTTTCTAATTCTGCTTCTGTTTACTATCCACCATTTTATTTTGATTGCATGATCTTTCGTTTCTCTTATTTTCTTATACTAATGCATCTTTTTGTTTTGTTTTGTTTTTGTTTGTTTCCATTTTCATGTCGTGTCTGGGCCTGCGGTTGGAGAACGATTGCACCACGACAACCACTTTGGAGTGATATTATCACACTGGAGACAACAGCAACAACATAAGAAACCCTGATGTTACTCAGGTTCACGAAAGTAACTGTATCGATATTTTATAGTGTTTATATTTTACTAACATCCCTTTCTTTGCAGAGCATGGACTACATCATAAAGCGGCAATGTGGGAAAGGGAAGTAATTTGTGATTGTAGAAGGTATTGTTTTGATCCACAGCATGTTGAACGAACTGTTGTGGATGTACCTAGAACATCGCAACTCGGAGTATCTCTTCTTCTTATCTCCAACTACTTTAGTCCTGTTTCACTTATCTGTCAAGTCTCCTCTACTTTATTTGCCAGTTTTAACTGCTATGTGTTTTCCCTAACATCCCCAATCGGCTCCTGAAGTTGTCATTAATGCTATCTAAGCTTATATGATATTATTTATCCTTTATCAGATAGCTTTTTTCATAAATTATTGCCTATATTTTTAATCTACTTCATACAGCTTTTACTCTTCTTTCCTTCAACATACACTTATTCTTTCAGTATCGAACTTTATGTAGTTTGCTTTCCTTTATTGTCTATTGTTTTAATCTACGCCCCTTTCTTCAAACAAGTAAGGTTTGAGTCCTTACTCAATATATTGAATGATCAAAGTCACACACAACGTTATTGTACTTTTGGTAAACTTTTTAATAACATGCTTAGGTTCAAAACATTGTAACAAAACACCGCGACAGAAGAAATAGCAACAGATAAACACGACTCAACACTAGGAAAGATTTCAGGAGAAAACAATACACAGTAAAATAACAATTAGTTTTTGAATTCAAATTAAAAATTAAACAGTTTTTTGCTTTACTGAAAATTGATAGGCACACTATAAATGGTTAGGCGCTTATACTTACATCAAACCCTACGTAATGTACCACCCCCGGCCGAGTTAAAATGCGTAACCGGAAAAGAAGGTGTGCATGCCTGGCACGAACACTCAAAGCGTGTTCTAGCGTGCTGCTCGTACTGACTCAGAGCAAGGGTGAGATGTAGGTGTAAGGGCAGTGCGTGTTCGTCGGGAACCTGGTGCATAAGATCGGTCAAGGCCCGTTCTTACACTGAAAATTGCGAATTGCGAATTGCGAATGAGGACTATTGAAAAAAATAGATACACGGAAAACATAATTTGGCCGGTTTTTAAATACTAGAGTTTTTTTTTTTTTTTTTTGAAAAGGTCCTATAAGCTATTGTCTTTTATATGTTTATAAGACCTATTAAAAAAAACCCCTTGAATTAACTTTTTCCCAAAAAAATCTATTTCCCTAAAAACGTATGTTTTAATTTTTTTGATATGATTTTTGATTTTGATTTTTTTAGAACAAAAAATCGTAACTTTGAGCAATACAGAAGTATGGACAAAAAAATTTTACGCCGAGTTAGGACTTTTTTTTAATAGTGTTTTTTTTTTGGCAAAAAATAGAATAAGGTAAAAAATAATTGAACATTTCTGAAATTTTATGACCTTCCAAAAACAATATTTTGAAAATGTTGGAATCAAGACTAACATTTCAAATGGAAGTAATATTGAATGATTGACAATGTTTTAGGCAAATAAAAAAAAAAACAGAAAAAAATAACATTCCAAAAAGGCTGATTTCTGAGAGAAATGCCCAACTTTAAGGTCAAAAGAGTGTCTTCCGGTTGAATTTTGGTCTAATAAATGCAAAAATATATGCAAATGAATAAAAAGTTTTAAAAAGAAAATCATAAAAAAGTGAGCGATGCCAAAAATAGGAGGATGTTCCAATCGGTATAAAACCTAGGGTTTCTGTTAAGTCGAAATATGAACGTCCCCTCAAAGTTAGGTTTAAAGCGGTGAAGTTCGAATCTAAAACTTTAGGGAAGAGTGGGGGGACTTGAACCCCGGTGGCACTTGATCAGTGCTTACAAAATTTCGACTTGTTTTTAATACTCCAATCGTCTTCACCACGCAAACCTGATTTTGACATTTCACTTTCACTCGGGTCACACACAAACGAATGAGTGCTACGCAAAGTAAGTCACACAGTCATTGACCTCCCTCTAGAAAAGCATTCGCTCAGATAACGCTCGTTTGACATTCTACCGAGATTCCGATCATCTCTCCTATGATCGCATTCAAATGACTTCTGTCACCACGCAGCAAACACAAGGAAGAGAGAGACGAAAAACGAGAGAAAGAGCACGTTGTCTCGTTCGGGTGGCTGCTTGAGTGGTGCTCATTTTTCGTTCGTTTCGTCTTTGTGTTTACGTTCACCGACCGTCGCCTATCAATGACGCTCGTGATAGGCGCTGTGTGTGAGCGATAAAATTTCGTTTTCGGAAATGATCGCTGACAGAAAGCTCTTTCAAATATCTAGCAGTTCATTCAGTGACAAAACCCTTTCAGTTGTTTAAAAATGTGAATTTGGGGATTTTTTGCATTTTTACAGACACTGAAATTAGTCTTAAGTTCAATTGATTGGTTTAGTTTTTCTCACATGGATTCCTTTAGCATAGTTAAAGATGACTCACTGCAGTTTGAACCATTTTTCAAATGTTTTGTGATACAAAAATATCAGCTTCTGTAAACATGCTCAATTTTAATCTGAATATGATTATTTTGAGTTTATGAGTATTTTTCATTTTTTAAATGTCAAGTTTTGAACAAAATGCTGTAACTTACAGAACACAAGTAGTAAGGATAAATAAAAAAACATGTTGCTAAAGATTTCTTCAAAATGTTGAAGAGGGATCAAGTTATCCCAATTATTTTGTAAATAAGGGGTTTTAAAACGCTTGGCAGTACTCTAAGAACTGTGTTGATCAAACACCGTTATCAGCCAAACATAGTTGAATGTTTAAGCTTTCAACTCAAGCCATAAGTTCATAGTTTGGTGATAAATTGAGAATAGAGAATAGAGAAAATATCGTTCGTATTTTTTGTTGTGAAGTATGCTTATGAGTAACATTGACAGATAAAGTTGAAATAAAAAAAATTAATGCAAAAAAATATTGTTTTTTTCACGGCAAATAACTTTTTCCGGAACAATTTTTACTGGTTTCAGTTTATGAATAAAAAGATAGTAATTGAATTTAGCTTAAGAATCTTACTTCTCGTGCTTTGTCAATTTAAACACTATTTCATGAAATCACAACTCAAAGTTTTCAAATATTTGTAGCGAGTTTTTGAATATGTTTGGTTTTTTGGGCACCTTTCATATAATACGACAATATTTTTTTATAATTTTTTATGGTTACAGTTATGGTGTAGTTTTTGTAACATGGTATTTAGCCTAATAAATGACTTAGCTGAAAAGAATTTTCATAGTGCAAAAGTGGTTAAAATTAAATAATACATGTTTTTCATAATTATCTCTCTTACGCCCCGCACTTGCAGAATGTTATTTTTCGAATACTTTTAAACAAATTCTTCTTGCACAACCCTCTTTGAAAAAATATCAATTCAATGTTCATACAATTTGATCACGGTGTAAAAAAACGTTTAAAAATATCTCAATTTTAATCTTGGCAGAAGTGGTTAATATCTTACTTTCGAACGAAATAACACATTTTTTTGTTTAAAAAGGTTACCAAAAATAAAATAGTTTATTTTTATTTCATAATACACATAAAAAAAAGTTTAATTTTGGAATGCAGAAATCTTGGAAGGTTGAATATTTATTCATCAGAAACTGATGAATATTCATCAATTCTTGATGTGATATTACACTTTTTTACACAAAATCTGTCACCATTTCCTAATGAATATTACCATATTTTTTTCTGTGCAGCGTTATTTTTTTTTTTTAAGCTGATTAGTTCAATATAAACAGTCTATTGAAATGGATAAAATCAAATATAGTTCTCTCATTATTTTTTCTTGTATATTTTCAAAATATTGGTGCCAAAAAGTTAGGAAAATGTATACTTCCGCTTCAATTTTCGACGCTCTAATTGAGAAAGCAATGCGCGACACAAAAAAATGAAATCAAGGTTGCCTACTCTCCCCTACTCAGTTGACCTGGAATAACTTATATTTAACATTTCCGATGTTTTGCGGATTTTTTTTAAATTCCCGAATATTCCAATTTTGCTTGATTCCCGCCTTGAGTGGCCACTTTTTTTTTCGCATTGTTATTAATTATTACTTTTAGAGTCGTAAGATTTCTCACGTTTTTTGTTTTTAGATTATCAATTTTCAATCAAACGATGCTAGGTAAACAAGTTGTCTACGTAATTAGAGCAACGCTTTCATTGCATTTTCATCAGTTTATCAGTTGTTTTAACAAGATTTAGATTTCTTTGTTGTTGTTTTGTCTAATTTTCATTCGTGAAAATCCTTGTGAAAACATTGTATTATACCTATTTAAACAAAATAGAATATGACATCTAAAAAAATCATTATATTTCAAATTACCCTTGTGTATATTTCCCTTGTTTTGGTATTAGTCGTGCATGATGCCTATCGAAACAAGTAGCTGCTTATTGACCTATCTAAATGTTTATGTACTGTTTGTAACACAGAGTAACCCAGAGGGAACACCGGCATTTTATTTCGGGGTCCATTTCTGGAGTCCTATAAACAGATTTTTTTTTGCTTTCAGGATGATTTTGAATACCCCTGACTCAAGGTGGTTTTAAAAACACTCAAAAGCAAAAATTAGAAATTTTGTTTTTAAGACTTTTACAAGAAGGTTTATCCCACACCTGCTACCTTTAAACGCAATGGAGCTCGAAAATTAAATGATTTTGCTTCTCGAAGTCTTCCCTCTGGATTGCTCAGGTTTTCCAATCATTCCAATTTGCATACTAACACAGCAAATTCATTTATTGGTTTTCCTTATTTTCCTGCAATTTTTATGTTTATCGTTATGGCGTTATGTTCCGAACAAGATTAATTTTCCAAATTGAGCAAAAAACAAAAAGTATCAAAATCATTCTAACCTTGGTTCCCGGATTTCCGGACTGCTGCCGCTGTTGCTGTTGCTGCTCCGCGTGCAAAACTTTTCATCATCGTGACAAAGATCATCGAGTACGAGAACCGCATCCGGCAGTTCTCCACCCCGGACAAGGTGTTCCGCTACTTTGCCACGATCCAGGCGCCCCAGGGCGAAACGGTCGAGGTGTTCATGACGCCGATTGACTTTCTCACGAGCATGACACCGGGCATGAAGCAACCAGAGGGTATTTGCAGCTATTCTGGCGATTCTGTCTCACTTAATTTCTCGTTTTGTTGTTTTTAAAATGTTTTTGGTTTTTTGCTTACTAATGCTTTGAGAATTGGATCATTTTTCAATGCTAACTTTGCAAAGCTGTAAAATAGAGTTTGTTAATGTTGTTAAATGTTTAGTTTGCTTGTTTGAAAACCCTTTCTAACATTTCTTTCCATTTTTTTCTTCACAGGTCTCGGTTTGGACCAGTACAAGCGTTACGATGCCAAGGTAAGTTGAGGTTCCCTCCTATCAAACTGTACATATTCATTGAAGGCAGTCACCCAAAACTACAGCCACTTTCGCCACCACCACCACCACCAATTCCATTTACTGATCGAAACACACACTTTTTTTTATCTCGGTACTTCCTCTCTATTTTTGTGCACCAGAGTCTCAATGTTCTCTGGAAGCTGGCATTCCCGTTTTGCTCTTTTTTCTTTAATTTTTTTTTCATTCTCTTTTTTACTTTTTACTTTCACAAAAAAAGCAAACAATTAAACACTATTTTCTCTAGGTTTTGCAAACAGGTTTTTTGCTCCCTCCTGCCCCCCTCCACCACCACAAAGTCCACCAAAGTTTTGCATTGTCCTTACTCTCTCTCTCTCTAGTTGTAGCATTCCGATGATTTGTCCACTACTTATTTCTTTTCTTTTTTGGTCGATATTTTCTTCTCAATAGTCTCTTCTCTTAGTGTCCTCCTCGTAATTCTGTCCTTGTTTGTACGGTTTTACTCGGTTTCGATTCGTGCCAATTGGAGTCTGTTGTTTTTGTCGTCACAAACACACTAATTTTAATATATATTTCTCCTATTTTTAACTTGCCTTTGATTTCCTCCAAAATCAACCCATCTTGACGATTGTCGTTTTGTTTCTTGTTCTTTGATTCGTTCCGAGCGAGGACGTTGCCACACCAGTTGTATTTTGTTCTCAAAACCACATCTCTACCAACAACAGAAAATAAAAGACTAAATTCTTGCCATCTTAAATAATATCAACATTTTAACTCCATTTTTCGACTTTTTCCTTCTTGTTTCATAACTTAAAAATTATCTAAACCAAAAATAAAATCTAATCTAACGGAAATCTCTAAATCAATTCTATGCTTCTAACACTAAACCAAACCAATCACTTGTGTACTTTCAGAGTATTGAAGAGGTATAAAACCACACCATAACAACATGTTTTCTCTACTGTTTCTGCCTTTCTACTTCCGTATACCCCCTTTACTTTATTCTACTTTTGGCTAACCACTTTTCTTATCAACTTTTTTAAATATAATTCTTTAAAAAAAATACTCTTCACTTATATAAATCCATACCCAGTTCTTTGATTGTGTCTCGCCCATTTCGCCTCTCTAACTCGAGTTCAGCTAAAATCATCAATAAATCGCTCTTACACGCCATTTACAATAAATATTTGCTCATTTCGGTTCTCGAATAATCGATGTGTAGAGTAACGCACCATGACATCGCACATCGCATTGCATTTTCGAACGCTTTACGTATCAAATCTCTGCTTTTCGGCGCAATCTTCCAGTACAACAATTTCTTATTAAAAATGAAATGAGAAGAGCACTCTGAAAGCATGCAACACAAAGTAGGCCTTGGTTTGAAATGTCCCACACACAGCAAAACAGACGTAATTCTCTTTCTAAATTCATAAAAAACTGTCTAAAAAAGATTTAGTGGTCACAGATCGCAAAATTAAGTGGAAAACGGATTTTCCGAAAAATTGTGAAGTTTTGGAGCTTTGGTGTCTTCAGAAGAATTGTTGTAAATAAAAAGGGGCTACTTTTGGCTTGGTTGAAAATTAGGGTGGTTCACGATTAGGATGATTTTAAAAATCTAACTTTTCAGAATTATTTTTGGGATTTTTTTTGTCTTCTAGAAAGTTGTTGGGCTTGCCAATTCAAGCAACTTTGTCGAAGACACCAAAATTTTATCTCGTAATCTACTCCTTCTACGACCAAATTTATAGAAAGCATCTGATCAAACCTTAAAAAAATAGTTTTTTGAACGTGGCAATTCACGGTTAAGTTTTAGAGAAAAGTGATATTCGGGGCACGTTTAGAGCTCTAAAAAACACACCTTTTTATTTTTTGACAAGTCAATATGGACTTAAGGGTTAAAAGTTACAGCCATTTTAAGGTAAAAAAGATGCAAATTTAAAACTCAAATATCTCGAAAATGCGCAAGCCAAATTTTAAGCACCAAGTTGCATTTGAAAGAGGAGATCCAGCTCTACAAACGCTGAAAAAAACTCAGGGGTGTTTTTCTTTAAACCCGAGATATCTTCATTTGAAAAAGTCTAATTTTCAAGGGACCACCCTAACGAATTTAGAAAATTGTCCAAATATATAATTTTCCATGTAATTTTGCCCGCTGAATCTGAATCTGCCCTCAGAATTGAGCCTAAGTGTTGAAAAATCGATTGTTGGTCATATTTTGGGTTTAAATGATAATTTTACATGGAACCCAAAACTTCTACATTTTTCGGAAAATCCTTTTTTCAACGAACATTGTTTGATAACAATACAAAAGTTTGTGAAAAAAAAAATCTGTGCGTGCACAGAAACTTCAAAGTGGGGTTTTGAATAAATTTTGCAGAAATTGGATCGCAGTTTTTTTTTTAAGAAAAGGGTCTCTGGCGTGCTTTTTTTATGTTATAAATAGATTTAGCGAATAAATAGGGTGTTATAAATAGAGTAGTGATTCAAAAAGACATCATGCATAATGCTGCATAATGCCGTTTTGGAGTTATAATCACTTTTAGGTTATAATTTTGGAGAATTCTATAATTTTTGGTTTGTTAAAAATACTTTATGCAGGAAAGCCACCCCTAAAATAAATGTTTTTGAAAAGCTGTGACCATTTTCTTCAACTTTTTCTCTAAGTCCGATTTGAAAATTGGACAATTTTAATTTTGAGATAAAGTCTCACAAAAAATTAGAAACGATGACAATGAATTTATCTAAGTGTCACCTATTTATCCTGTAATTTTCAACTGACTCGGATATCTCGGAAACTATTGGTTCGAATATAAATGTAAAAAAAAACTTTTATGAAATTTTCTGATCTTAAACAATTAAAAAAAATTCAAGATTTTATCTAATATATGAAATCAGGAAAATCATCTATTTGCAGACCTTTGCGAAATTTATGCCTGTATTAAAATTATGAGATTATTTTTTATGGAAGAGATCAGAAAATGTCACAATAAGTATAATTTTCAACATCAGTTGAAAATTATGAGACGAGAAATACTAATTTCCAACGATTCGAATTCTTTGTGAGACTTTATCTCAGGAAGTTATTATCTAAGAGAGAAACTTGTAGAAAATTCTCCCAGATCTTATATTTTTTTTTTGAAAGTGCTTTTCTATCAATGTTTTTTAATTGCTAAAAAAAAAGAAAAGAAACAAACGTTTCTATATCTTGAGAACAGTACATTTTATCAAAAAAATGTAAAGTATGTACTTTTCAGTTGCAATTTCGATTATGTTTTAAAAACTGATTTTCCACATTTTCAAATAATATCCTCTAAAACAAAATTTGGAAAATTAAAAAAAATCGAAACTCAACCTTCAGTGATAAAAATTAAAAAAATACTTTCTAACATAAAAAACCCGTTAATTTTCCTACAAATGTATCTGAGACCACTTTTTGATACGATGAAATGTCTTCGAGATAGAGCAAATATAAAAAAAACAAACGCGTTTGACTTTTTTTTACACGTGTTAAAAAAAAAATAATTGGAAACACTGTCAGATGAATTATTGACCAACTTGGGATCAAAAGATGATATTTTTAGGCTTCTAGATAAATCCAAAAATTATGTTTTTCAAAAATGGTTATTTTTGGTATGAAAAGTCAAATAAAAACGGTAATTTTTAAAGTGTTTAACTTTTTTTCTGAGAAGTCTTAAGCAATATCTACAACTTTGCCGAAGACACCAACTTGATCAAAAAAACCGTTCTCATCATACAGATTTTTGAATATTTAAAGGCTGGTACTGATTTTATTTGAAGTTTTCCTCACCTCCCCCTTTTCAAAATCGGCCTGAAAAATCGAGGAGCCTAAAAAAATTTCATAATTTAGCGGAAATTTGAGTGCAATCTACTAAAATCAATTTAAAATGCATTGCTCTGCGTTTAGAATTATTTTTAGCATGTTTGAGTTATTTTAAAAATTTCTTTCCCTCGATCCCGGGTAGAGCCAAGGGACAACAACTTTGAAAAATATTTGCATCGGCCTAGTAGCCTTTTTATGGACAGTTGCCAAACTGTGTTTAAACTTTTGTGGACGAACTAATGATGCAAAATGTCTGCTTAGGTCAATGAAAAGTTACACATAAAGGTTCATCTAAATCATAAATACAAAAAATAAATTAGCAAGAAAATTGCACATTCACAACGTAATTAATTTGCTGATCTAATTTTTTTTTCTCAAACTTTAAAACATTCAACCAAGGCCTGCACCACACTAACACTCACACCGCACAAATTGTTACCAATTTTCCAATCAATTTCCATTCACAATATGCACGCATTACTTTGACTTTGCTGAATAATTGAACAAAAATCGGAACTTGTAGATCACTTTATTAGGTATCCGCCTCGATTTCAACCACCTTTACCCATCTCATCAACAACCAAAAAAAGTATGTTTAAAGCTCGTTACAAACTGGCAGTTATTTAATAGCTCAACGACAATCAATAGGTTTCTTGTTGCATCAGCATGCCCACAATTTGATATCTTCTAGAGCATTTCTTTGCTTTGTATTTAAGGACAAGGAAAAAAAAACCCAAGCTCGTTCAACTCAAGGCTCTCAATTGTTTCCAGCTGCTGCAGTGCCAGTGTTTGTGACTTTTGCACGAGCAACAATCGATTTCGTGTTTCCTACTTGCACAATTTCCCGTTTCCGTTCTGTTTTTCTTTATTAATGTTTCACCTGTTTTCTTTTTTTCCCCGTTTTCCTTCACGCGAAAGAGATATCTTTGCGAAGAAGTTTGCTTCCGTTTATGATTTCACTTCTCCCCACCCCCCTCCACCCTTTTCTAGCTATAGCACTTCCTGACCCCCTTTTAGGTGTACATATTTCTTATTAGTATCTTGCATTTATAGTTTTAATTTAGCCCACCCCTTTTCCACCCTTTAAAGTGTGTACAGCAAAAAAAAAAGAAGATTCCGTTTCCGTTCGTTTCTTTCCGGCTGCAACTTAGAAGCACAATCTATTTTCCCCTTCTTTTCTTTACCCGATATGCAACAATAAAAAAAAGTATTTTTAAAAATTGACACCTCTTTGTAAGCGCTGGCAGGTGATGGACACTAATGAACTGTTTTCGCCTTATTTTGTTCTGTTTTGTTTGATTCGTGTGCTGGCGATTAAAGAGCGTTTCGACCCGGCTGGATCTGCACCTGGACAACAACAGCATTTTCTACAAGCTCGGGGCGTACGGGCTGATTTCCTTCTCCGACTACATCTTCCTGCTGACGGTGCTGTCGAGTGAGTATTCCATTTTTGTATCTTTTTATTGGGGCGGGATTTTGCATGATGACATGGATATAATATCACGGTTGAAACTGCATCATTTGAGGTTGAGTGAAAATATATCTTTGATGATGGCTTGTTTTCAATTAATGGGCATTACTTTTTATTTATTTTTTTTTTGAAATTCATGAAACAGAGAAGGAATGAGAGTTATTCTCTCTTTGGATGAACGAATTTTGTCCGAATGTGTGAAATTGTGAAGTTTCATTTAGTTGTCTAAAAGTTATGATAAAAAACTATTTAGACGGCTACAAAATGGGTGATTTTCTACATAATCTCAAATGGATAGAAATTGATCTGAAAATCTATTCTTATGATGACAAATTCTAAGAGCTTGTGTACGTCAACTTTTTTTTTTAATCGCTCTCCACTCAATCAGATCATCAAAAGTACTTTGTTAAATAATTTGGCCAATAAAATTCCATTTACAAATTCCAGACTTTTTCCGACTTTTCCATTTTTAGGCATTTCTTATCACTATATTAATGATGGATATCGATGAAAATTGCCTATAAAAAAACCATATAAGCCGACGACCATTAATTTTTAAAAATACGCTCATAATGTTGATAAAATACCTAAAATTTCAAGGTTCTTGTAAAAAATGCCATACATCATACTCCACCTTCATCCAACATAGAAAAAAAAATTGTAAAAAATGGGATGGCAATAGTTTTTCAATTTTATTTAATTTTTATCAAAAAAGCTTAAACTTGATATAACCGTTTATTTCTTCGAAAAATTCGAAGTATCTATGAATTCGTCTAAAATATGTTTTAATAAAGCTTCGTTTTTTGAAATTGTATGTTTTGATATTCAATGTTGATTTTTCATGTTGTCAATATTTTTTGTTTTCAATTAGTTTCAATGCAAAATCCAGTTTAAAAAGAATGCATGCTTTACCTTTCATGTTATGCGGGATTGTTAAAGAGACGGAGGGAGATAAGTCGTTCCATGTCAACTCGACCTTCACCGATTTGGACCAAACTTGGAGGGAATGTTCTTCTAACGATATTTAACAGATCTCTCAAATTTGGTGCCAATTAGACCATCCCTCTATTTTTGCCACCGCCCCCTTCGGACGATTTTCTTAAAAAAAATCTTTACCACATTAACTTTGCAACTATGAGACCAAAATACTTTCTTCTGGTTGCATTTTAAGAAAAATGGACAAAGAAATTGGAGAAAAAATATTATTATAAAATAAATCACTGTAAAAAAAAATGTCAAACTCAAATTTAAATCATTTTTCAAGTATTCAAGCAATAAGACACAATAAAACAGAATCGAGCGTAAAATTTGTTATTTGGTTTGGTTAAAAAAATCATTTTGAAAATATGCATCAAATGCATGCCATCATATTAACAAATATTTAAGGAGTTTAATATCTGAAATAGCCTTTTCATTCTAGGGACCATCCACTAACCACGTTGACACCACCCCACCCCCACCCCCTTTCCCTCCCTCCCTAAGTTGTCCACGTGGTTTATAGATGGTCCCCTAAGTCAAAATCAAATAATTCGCTCTACAGCATTGCCTTGGCGTTCTCAATTGCGAGATTCCTACTCGAAACTAGGTGTCCGAAGGCTTGATTGTTGAGGCAATTGCAAACCTCTTTTTACACCTAAGCTTCCATCCACCCCGGGATTCCAACTGACGACCTTTGGATTGTTAGTCCAACTGCCTACCAGCGACTCCACCGAGACAGGACCCTGGGAGACGACTCCTACACCTGGACTGAGCTAACGACCTAACCGTTAGGTTAGTCCGGGGCCAACATTTACTTCCCTTCCGACGGAAGGCGTGATCAGACAAATCTCGTCTCGAAAAATGCCACCGGGACCGTCTGGGATCGAATCCAGGTCGAATGGGTGAGAGGCAATCACGCTTACCCCTACACCACGGTCCCGGCTAAACACTATTTTAGTGAAATTCAAGTTCCAGAAGATGCGTTGGAACATCCTCTACCACCTGGTGCTAATATCTCGTTTTTGCCAAAAGTGTAAATTAGCCGTTTTTTCAATGGTGGGCAGTATACTGCCCATGTTCGCATAAATGTCCCATATGCAAAAACAGCAAACTGAGAAAAACGCAAGGCAAGTTTGTCCCACACATAAGGCTACGTGTTAAGTTTTCACGAAAAAACTGGATTTCCTCCCGATTTCTAGAACAAAGTACTGGATGTTATAGGCTCTTTCGAAAGAGCACACAATTTTGAACCAAACTGCATCAATAACTCAAAAGTGATGAAAATGCATATGGGACATTTATGCGATCATGGGCAGTATAAGAGAGACGACAACTCGACCGTCACTGATTTTTACCTAACTCTCTAACGATATATTACAGATAACTCAAGTGCGGTACCGATTGGACCATCTCTCATTTACATTTTTTTACAAAACCCCCTTTATGACGTTTTGTATAAAACAAATCTTTAGATCAATAACTTTGCAATTATTTGTCGTTAGTTTGTCCACGCTCCATACAAAAGTAGTTTTAAAAATTAAAAAATATTGCAACATTATTTCAGAAAATATTCCAGAATTTCAGACTTTTTCGATTTCCCGATTGAATTGCCAACCTGCAATTATCTAAAAAAAAAAATTTAATATTTGCAAGCTGGGATCCCTGATACAATGCTTGTACCTCAAATGTCTGAAAACTGTAACTACCAAATAAAACTAAATCTCAAACAATAGGAATGTGTCTGATGCAGAGTTTTATAAGTTTCAATACCTGTATTAAATCGCAAAATTGTATGGATAAAATGGATAAATTAAATTAGAATCATATAAATTAAAAAAGCAATGTTTGAAAAAAAAAAAACAAACCTTTTCATCGAGTTAAGTATGACAAAAATATTATTGAGTAAAAAAATTCTTCTAAGAAAAATCTGTACAATTTGCATTGTGTGCGATTCTGTCGAAAGGAAAGAAGTAAAACGAAAAATCGAAATTGTCGTCGGTTGAATACGCGCCTCTTTCGCTTTGTTTAGATTCTCTTTATTATAAGTCCTTTTCATGGCACAATCGCTCGAGAGGTAGGTCGACAAATAACTTGAAAGTGTCCGAACAATGGGATGAGTGTGATGTAGAGGATCTTCTCATAGCATCGTTTCTCGGAAGGCACGCCGGTGGTTAATATCGGAAAGAGTCAACGCCTGTCCATAGCATCACAGCTATGAAGAGGCACCGGATCGATATTAGTTTCTTCTTTGGTCACATCATCTGCCAAGATGGGTTCTGTGAATTCTGCCGGTTTGCGTCGCATTTGATATTTATAGGGGCAGGGGGGCAGAATGGACCATGGGGGCAGAACGGGCCACCCTTGGTTTTGGGCTTTAGAATGGATTTAGACCAACTGTAAGGCAAGGGTCTTATAAAGGACGTCAAATAGCATCACCATACCGAAAACGACGTTTGAATTCATTGTATTTTTCGAATTATGAAATAAGCTTAAATAAGCTTTCTGATAAGTTGGATTGTTTGAAAAAGTTTGCTCAATGCTTATAACGTTACTGGATGCTACTACCAATGTATACAAACAACAACGGAACCTTAAAATCATTTAGAGGCTTGGTGGTGGAAGTGTTAAATTAAAATCCACTTGGGGGCAGAATGGACCACCCTTTTCCTGCCTTATAAAAACAATCAAAAGTTAAAAAATTTGAGCTAAATGGATTATTTCACTCCTGGTAGCTTCACAAATCACGTTTAATACAACAAAAGTTAATATTTTAGTTGTTTCGACGCTTAGTGGTAAAAATAGTGTCTTTTTTCGACATATTTACACTTTTTTCAAAAATCTTTGTTTTTTTAGTTACTATTTTTATAAAAGTGATCAAATTTCATGGAAACTATAATGGAAAGGTCCCTCAAGTAATTTCTTATCACCCTTCAACGTTGTATTAGAAGAAATGGCTTGTTTTCTAAGGTGGCCCATTCTGCCCCGCAGGGTCATTTTTTATTATGTTTTTCTATGGTTTTTGGTGCATTTCCCTTAGGCGGTCCATTCTGCCCACCCCTGCCCCTATCTCGGTTTTATCTCTCCACAACCGGCTGTCTAAGATTAAACTCTTAATTCAAATTTGAGAAAATAAATGGGAACTGCCTCAATAGCAGCATCTGACAGCTTGCCTGGAGAATAAAACTTTAACCATTCCTGGCACTTGTCGGGTGTAAGCACATTGCCGAAAAGCTGCCCGAGTAGCAACAAGCGTTGATAACATTCCTGTCCCAGAGATCTACAAGGTGACATGGCGGGCGCCGTTGGTGACCAATGTCTGTTACCTATTCGAAACATATCTAGTTTTAGCAATCATGGTGTTTTAACTTTTCGATCGATCGTCAAAGCCTATGATCGATAATGTTGATAGGGTATTACGGTCCTGTTCAGCAACGGAGGGGCAACCATGGGTAGTTTCGCATGCTCTTGCTCATGCTCACATTTTAAAACAAAACCTCTAAATATTCAATCGAAAAATAATTGCAATAAAAAACAATTGCAATAAAATGTAGCAAAACTTCTAAATGATTTTTTGGTTATTTGTAAAGATTTCATTTTTAGACAAATTATGATGAATAATTATATTTTTTAAATTATAAATATATTTCTATACCGGAATTTCGGATGCATCAACCACAAACTGCGCTCGATTGAACGTCACTGCCACGAGATGGTTTCCTTTATTTTTTAATATACTTTTTTTTCGTTAATTTACTTCATTGAATCAGTCTGTTACTCGCGCGTGTTACTTTCTCTTCATCTACTTCCTGTCGCATTCATTGCAATCGTTTAAACGTTTTGTTTGGTTTGTTAAATATTTTTGGTTTTGTTGTTGTTTATTTTTTTCGGTTGGGATGACTAAATATTCGGTTATTACTTTTTTTTCTTTTGTTGCTTGAAACGTGTGTTTGTGTGTGGGTGTGTTGATTACATGGGTGTGAACTGTTATATATTTTCTTTTGTATATATTTGCCTTTTGTGTAAGTGTTTACTTCTAGCACAACAGATGTCTCGAACTGTTTTGTATGTGTGTTTTGTTTTACTTCGTGTACGTGTGAAACTTAGTATGTTCAGGGTTTGGGTTTGTTTTTTTTTTCTTTGTAAATATAAGGTACATAGTTGACAACGACATTTAATAGTACAATTGATTTCTGTGTTATTTTTTTTTTGTATAAGCTGTTCTAGAAGTGTTTTCTTGTGTGTGTGTGAGAATGTAACTTAAAAAAGTGTAACGATTTTGTTGTTCTGCGATTACGTTCTAAACCGAAACAAGAGAAATATACGCTGGGTCCTAAATTTAGAATTAGTTCGTTAGATCGTCCTAGATTTGTTTTGTTTAAAGTTTTTCAAATATCAATATAAAAATAGATGTTTTCCGAAACACGTTTTTTTTTGTTGTTTTTGTTTTGTTTTCTAAACATACACATACAATATGGTGAGACTAACTTTTTTTTGTGTATAACTAACTCGAGCAGATTCGCAGTTCCGATTCAACGTTTCGTTCCCTATGTTTGTTAAACTTACAACTTGTTTTGTTTTAACTTGTGTGATTTTTTTTTGTTTATCTGGTTCATTTTGGTGCTGGGGTTTTTGCTTTTGGTTTTGGTTGGGTGTAGTATTTGTTCACAACATCTAGTATTTTTATATATAGAATAATATTTTTCACATAAGTTTTTTTTCCTTAGCTCAGTTTTTTTTCCTAGCTGCATTCCAGTTTCGCAGACAGACACGATTTCACGTAAACTTTTAGGTGCGTTTTAGGGGGTAACGAAAAAACTGTGCATCGAAGATTTTTTTCCTTTTTTTCCGAGAGAAAGTTTTAACAACATATTTGGCACTTTATCCACATCGATCACTAAGATAGCTTGCAAAAATTATCACAAAAGCCATTGTTTAGCCGAATTGTGTGCCTAACTGTATGTGTAAGGGTGTGTGTGTTTGTGCACGCGAGTCCTATCTACTATTTTCGCCAGAACTTTTATGGATTTATGGCCCTCAGTTCTATCTCTCCCCTGGGAGGGAGGGGAGGTTGTTGGCTATCAGCTAATTACATATCAGCACACAAAAGGGCGGCGGCGGCGGCGACGAAACTCTCTCTCAATTTGTATGCAAATTACAAACATTCGCGCGCGCGGGGATGACGACGTACATTCACATAAAACATTGATCACATCAAACAAGTCGGGTTGGCAAATACGATTCCTAAAGCTGGACTTTAAACTGATGAAATTTTGCGTGTAAAATTCCCTCCGTATTTTTTTCTTTTTTGGAAACTATTAGGTGGGATTAGTCCTTCACAATTTTGTGTGTTTTTTCGTTTTAATTTTTTGCTTTCTCTCTCTGACATTTGTGTGCTGTCCTTGACTTGTTTTTCTCTTTTACCCCGATTAAAAGTATAATAAGAAACTAACCTACGAAAATAACCGTTAACTTTTGTCATTTTTTTTGCTTCTGTTTTTGGTTTATCAAAAATATATAAATATATGTATATACGCTATTCTAACGAGACACCTTCACAAAAAACGAACATCGAACAGGGATTTTGTGTTTTTTCTATGCGATTTCTTCACCAAATCACCATTTTCTGCAGCTTCCAACTAGCCTTAAGTCTTGATTAAACTGGGGATTTTTGTGTGTGTGTGTTTGTATATATGTTGGTTGTTGTGTTGTAATAAATGGTTAATCGGTTCACCGGCCACCACCGTCCAGCGTTTCCTGTACATAGCTGTAGTACTTGGTGCTGTTGTAGCCAAACAGCTCAAAGTCCAGCTGGTAGATCTCGAGCACCTCCGTCAGCAGCTGCTCGTCGATTTGGGCAAAGTATCTGTGAGAAATAGATGGGAATTTATTTAAATCAATTATTATTATTTTTGCTAACTGACTAAGAAATTACTAAGAAATAAATCTTGAAACTTTTGGTTTCTTGAAATTAAGCATTAAAACTAAAAAAATAATCGATTCAACGAATCATCTCTGTGGTTAACACAAACATGGTAGGCCTGGCCGACTTTGAACTGAACAATGAAAATTATTTAAAGTCTATTGTAAACTAATTTTGTTATCTTTTTTGCAATGTTTTTTTTTGTGTAAACATCATGATTTGGTGTTAATTTATTCAAATTTTGTTGTTAGATGTTTTTTCTGCAAAATTTTAATTTTTTTTTCTGAGGCGGAAACAAACAAATATTGGAATTGAGTCTCTGTATCAAGCCTAAATTTGTGATATCATTGTTCACAACGACAAAGCTTATTTCTTCTGAGTACAATGACCCTTTTACAACCGCAAAGGATTTAAAATGGCTTTTTAAATCAATTTAAAAAAAAATTGGGGCTCTTCTTGACAGAAAAGGTCCTACTTGACAACTCGTTCCAAGGGGGCCATAGTTGATCCATCGAAAAAATGTTGTCTTGTCAAATTAAAATTAAAATGAAGAAAAAAATAATCAGAAATGGTTTTTAATCGTGTTTTTTTACCGTTGTGCATAAAAATTTACATAAGGCTCTAGGACCCTACTTTCAGAATCAATAGAAAAATAGAAGAATATCACGAAAAACGTTAAACATTTCAAAGCAACAACTTTTTTTTTTCAACTCCAAATCTCTTGTTAAATTTGAGGTTATGTTCAAATGCCGATTTTTGCAATGATTATAAAAAATGGCAAATTCTGGGTTATTCACACCTACAAATTTTAAGGACAAAACTTGGGTTTTTACTTCGTTAAATAAAATAAAAATCTGGATAAAAATATTCAAAATAAACAAACTTTTATTAATTATAATTAACATTTGTGAAAATGACAAATTCTTTTATAATTTTTAGTGAAATATTTTTATGATTTCTAGTAAAAACAAGAAAATAAAATAATACTCGGTGCCTCTGATATTAAAAAAAAAATTATTTGATTTACAGTGGACTCTCTCTGTGTCGATATTGAAGGGATCTTCGAGAGCGGGAGGTATCAAATTATAGAACAAAAAAATCAAAGAATGCTTTTAAAGGGACTAAAAATTTGGTTTTTGTCTTCCTAACTGAGGAAAGACTATACAATCACCCGAAAAATGATCTTTTTTATCAAACCTCCTAGTTATACCTTCACGTATAACATTCGACTCAGAATCAAATTCCGAGCAAATGGGTGTCGGGATGTATGAGTAGACATTAAATCTTTTCTCTGAACGGATTTTGTCCGGACTTATTCCATTCGATCTAGTTTGGGGTCCCATAAATCCATATTGAAATTCATAAAGTTTGGTATAGTTCTTCAATACTTTTGCTAAAAGACAATTTTTGCCAAAAGAGAGTTAAAATCCTCACCTCGGCACCAAGTTCTTGGTGTTACTGGTGGCCCGATTCGCAATCGCCCGAGCCTTCCCACGGGGCAGCTTGTTCAGCAGCAGCGTCTCCAGCCCGGCCTGCCGTATTATGTACTCGCTGTCCCGCTGGAACGTCTCCACCTTCGCAATCAGCGTAAAGTTGATACTGCACGGCGTACAGAACGAGTACACCGGACTCCAGTGCTCGTCAAAGCGTCCTCCGCTCTTGTAGTGCGCCACCAGAAACTGCAGAAACTCCCGGAACGTCGGCCCTTTGGGGTATTTCTGTTTGGAAGCGAGAGAGGGTTAAAATTCAAGTTTCTAAAAAAAGGTCACTCGGTCTTACCGTAATCAGCCTCCCCTCCCCGTCCTTGATCTTTTTGCGGAACTTTTTGATGATCTGCTCGCCGAGCAGCTTGTAGTACTTGTTCCGACAACCCTCCAGCTTGTTCCGGTACGCGGACACGAGCCGCTCGAACGGTTCCCGCACGATCAGGAACGAGATCGTGTTCGACAGGTAGTCGTTCAGCTCGGTCGTGCTGGGTCGCGGGAACCGCTTGCGGGCCAGCTCGATCGGAGAGGCCCTCGTCCGCTGCAGGTACCGGACGTCGTAACCACCTGTGAAACAATAAACAGGTCATTCCCGGAAAGATCCCAAACCTCGCGCGAAAGCCTACCCAAGATGTTGAAGTAGTACATCCAGGTGCTGCTGGCGGCCTTGAAGATGTTACACCACGCTAGCCCGTGCCCCGGTGAGATGAAAAACTCCCACGCGTTCGGTGCGAACTTGCCGATGATCCGGTGGTCGGCGCACACGTTCCACAGCATGGCCCGGCGCTCGGTAAAGTCCGCCTCGGCGGCGGCGTTCATCTCCTCCGAGTACTCGTACACCGGGTTCAGGGTGGAGTGGTTCGGCGTGATGCCATCGTGCTGGGGGTGATCCTTGGAAGACTGCAGCGTATCGTCTTCTCCGTGGTTGTGAATGCTGTTTTGGCGCGGCCGCTGGAAGCCGGCGGCTTTGATTGGTCGCGATAGGCGACCTTCGGCGGGGGGTTTGTGCTGTTGAAATGGTTTAGGATTAGAATTCCATTTTGCAATTTTTTTGCTGTTTTAAATAGGATTTATTGAACATGATTGTTATGTTTTATGAGGATTCAAACGGATCAAATTTTAAACAGACATACATGATTAATTATGTTTTGAAGAACACATTCCTTTGTGGAAGTTAATTTACATTATTTCAGTTTATTTATGTTTTATTCCTTAACTAAAGAATTAACTGTACAGTGTACACGGATAGAAATTCTGTAACCTAGTCCGGTCACTCTATGTTGTCGATTTTGTAAACACAGAAATGATTCCAAAATCGTCAACATATTTGTCGATTTCGCTGTAAACGTTTTCAAAATCGACAACATTGTTGTTCAAAATCGGAAAAAATCTTGACGACTTTAGAAACATTTCATTGTTTACAAATTCGACAACATAGAGTCACGGATTTGACACTCATGCAGTTTCCTGAAGTCCCCGCCAGAGACACTGTCAATATTGTTTACGTGTTGTTTTTGAAAAGGTCGTATGAAATAAATACATAAATTTTGTTCCCAAATTATTTTTTTGATAGTTTTTTTTATCTTTAGCAAATATTTGCGAGATAATTACAATTATTACCTAAATTTTTCCAATTTTACATTTATTAGATCAATAAAACAAAGTTCTACTTGACAGAACAATACAACCAAACTCACTAAACTCAAATAAAAATCTTTATAGCTTCAATTACCTTGAAATAAAATTGAATTAGGTCAATTCTTCCTGACCGTTGATTTTAAATGATTTGAATACTTATTAAATTTCAGTCAAAAAAGCTTTAAACAAGCTGTTACTGAACACCACAGTGCCAACATTAGGTGCTTGACGGAATTAAATTCTGTTCCCTTAGTTGTCTCCTGAGATGAAATATAAAAAAGTTAAACAAGTTTTTATTTTTGTTATTTACGAGGTTATTTATGTTCGATGCGCATACGACATTTTCAAAAGCCACGCGCCAAAAACTTGGTTCGATCTTGGTTCGATTTTGACTTCACTCACTTTATACGTGGATGACAGTCGTGACGTAGCCGTGCATAGAGTTGCCGGATAAGCTTACAGGATGTCTATCCGTGTATCTACACAGTAAAAAATTGTGTAAATTTGGAAGGTTGAATATTATCTCTTTAATGATGTTATTTTACCTCAATTTATACTGAAAAGGTTACTCCAGAAAAGTGGTAAAATTACACATTTTCAGAAGTAAAATTACACATTTTTTTCTGACATTAATAATGTACCCCTCCCTAGATGTAAAATTACCATGATTTTTTTTCTGTGTATTTGATTCAAATTATAATAATTGTATGAATATATTTTTTTAATTGTTTTTTAATTCATTCATTCGTTAAGTGAAATTAGTTGTTTTTTTAATGGCTTTATTATTTAGATTGTTAAAGCATTTTCAAGTTTATGTTCTTCAGCTCCAATTGTAATGAAATTTCAAGCCTAATTTTTAATAAAATCATAACATCAAGAAAGTTAAAAAGTGTCTCAAATTGATCTAAATGGAACAATACTCGTTCGAAAAAAATATTCAAATAAGCATTATACCGTATTCAAGAGCAAATTTCAGTAAATGTATCAAGCTTTACCAACAATTTATTTTTTACCCCTATTTCCAGAAAAGATAAAATTTGGTCATAAAAAAACTCTTTTCAGTATTATACACTGTCTAAAAAAATAATGGAGATTTTTCATCTGGTTACAGATTTTTTGTCAGAAAATGTGTAATTTTACATCAGCAACTGGTAAATTTTCATCAGTTTCTGTTGATTTTCACATTTTTGCACATTATTTTAGGAAAATTACTCAAAAAAAGGTGATATTCAACCAACCAAATTTTCAACCTTGCAAAATTTATCTTTTTTTACTGTGTCTTAAAAATGCTGAAGAAGTTGGATTTTTTTTGAAGTTCTGGAACAGGTTAGTCGGAATCGATAAGAAAAATTAATATTTACTAACCATGAAAAGTACATTTAAAAATATTGAAAATATTCGGAATCAGCCTGTTTTTTTTACAAAAAAAATAAACATCTAAATTTTAATGACAATATAAGTGTTATTAACTGGTAACTATTTGAAATGCATTTTTCAACATTGATATTTCTGGAGCAACATTTGAAAAGGGCGCATAAGCATTTTGACAGCTAGAACTTTTTTGCAAATTCCGAGACAATAGGTAACTATTTAACAAAACCCGCAGCGTTAGAAGGTAGCTGGGAAGGCAAGCTATTGTTTAACAAATCGAGTTTTATGAAAAAGTTACCTGTTGGCTCGGAATTGCTAAAATAGTTCTAGCTGTCAAAATGCTTATCCGCCCTTTTCTCGTGTTGCTCCAGATTTAGCATGTTTGCGCTCATCAAAAAAAATTGACTGGTGTAAAATGCGTTTTAAAACACTTTTCCATTCGACTTTCATAATAGTTAAGGGACATAAACTTCTAAAAAACTTTTCCTTAAAATAAATAAATAAATAAAATCCAACAGTTGAATAATTTTGTAAATATTTATTTTAGATAACCCCATACTAATCAATGTTACCGTTATAATGAATATATTTTTTAGAAATATTACTTCTTTTTGTAGTTTGATGGATTACATTTTGAATTGCCTCAAAAATCAATCCCTTGGACACCCAGTATCGAGCAGAAATCAAGCAACCAAGAAAGCCAAAGCAATACTATAAAGTTTTTTTTGTATTCCACTTTTTGTGCAATCTATTAATTCATACCAACTTTTATCTAAATAAATTATGGGAAATCACTCAGACATTACATAAGTCCTGTTCCTTTTATAAAAGTTTAAATAATAAAAAATAGTTCTGGTTAAATAACTTTTAATGTCATTGCCATGTTGTACGCTCTGAAATATTGAAAAAGACGTGAAATTCCATGAAAAAATATTTCACGAATTTATTGAAATTATGCATTTGTTTTACCACCTTAAATGATGTAATGTTATTCTGTGATTGTAAACTATTAGGCTTTGATTCGGGCCGAAGACAAACGATTTGAATAAAAATTTTTGTTTTGAAGAAAACAAAATTTTCAAAAGGTATTTTTTTAAATTTGTTGTTAATTTTTCAATACTTATTCAAATTAAATTGTAAATATTTACAAAACGTTTTGTTTAAATTTAATTCGATTTTCCTTTTTTAATTTTTTCATTATTATCAACTGCTTGATGATTTTCTTTTTAGTTTGCTAAAAATCCACCCCCACCTACCTGTTCAACTTTCCCGCTACCCTTACCCCTTCCCCCGGCGGAGAACGCCGACATGGACTCCCGCAGCAGCAGCACAAAGTACAGCCCAAACACCACAAACAGCAGCATCACCTTGAGGGCGAGATAGAACCGCCGCCGGTTGAGCTTCGGCATCGCGGCCAGCAGCCCCAGCTTACGGTCTCGCTTCTTCTTCTGATGCCTGGTGCTGGAGTCTGGAGGTGAAGCTGACGATGATCCCCTGTTGGTCATGTTGTCGAGATTGATGGCCACCTACTGGCATTGTGTAGTGGCCTCGAACCTGCCGAGTTTTAACACTTCCCTCCACAAGTCTTATCAGCGGGCTTCATGCTTCTTCTTCTTGCCGATCGATGATAACGACGACGAAAGTGGTCTCAGGCAGGGTTCAGACGATGATTCATGGAGGGAAAATCGATTAGCACACACTTGTTATGAGCCGAAGCGGTTTTAAACAAGAGGTTCACTTGACGAAGGAGGTGGCACCCCTTAATTAAGCCATTCACTATCTCGGCGGGGGTGTCCTTTTTGTTTGTATCCAGTCTGGAGCACAACACACTCTCTTCAGGGTGTTCTCCGCTAGGGTGTGTTTGCTGGGCACACTCTCAGACTAGATTCGGCGAAGAATCAGAACTTTTCACCTTTTTCACACTCATTACACTCGGTCCAAACATGGTTTTCCTCCTTGTGACTGGACCGCTCCGACAGGACTCACGGGACGCTTTTCCTTTGTTTCCTTCACGCCCAAGGGGGTGGTTTTCCTCAGCGCCAAGGAAAAACTTTTGACATTTACGATATCTCGCACACACACCCACTCTGACACTGTGAATGTTATCCTTGCAGGATGTCTCAATCCAAGTCAGCGATTATCCTCGCACAGAATTTTCATTTACACAGCCGACGACGACGACGACAAGGACTCAAAACATGCACCACCCACTTAACCCTCCCCTTGCCCACTGAGAAGCTTTCGCGGAAAATCCCGTCCCGTTTCGTCCCCGAGTGCTAAAAATAGATCCTGGCCACGACGGCGACGAGGACGAATGCTGATGATAACACACTAACTTAGCACCACAACAACATCCGCCCCTCTCACGAATACCAACGTACGGTGCTTTTCCAAGAAAAAAAAGGACGACCGTCGAAAATACAGGAACAGCGCGCGCGGGAAGGTTCTCCTGTGGCCACCTTGTTGAATGCAGTCTCGCGAAGGGAATGACGCGCGCGAGCTTTCTGGAGGGTTCGCCAAGGCAAGGGCGCCTCACTTTCAAGAGAGAGAGCGCGGAAAATTCCCGAGTAGGGAAAATTCTCTGCGTCGAGGAAAACTCTCTCTGTTTCTCTCTTTTATCAATATTTCCCTGTTGGAGAGCGTTTACTGGTTACTGATAATGAAGGGAAGGAATTTTTGTTTTGTTTCTCGAAGGGTTTGAGCGGTTGTTTGGTGTTGTGTTGTGTTCTGGATTTTGTGTTAGAACTTTCCAGTTTAATCAGATAATGTTGTGAAATACAGCAATGGTGATAAGTGATGCTTGAGCGAATAGATTTTGAGTTGAAATACCAAAAAATGCTGCTAGATTTATACCTATCTCATGATGATTATTTTTGAATATTTCCTATTGAAGGCTTATGGCTTATTCATAGATTTGTTTAAGTTCAATTGATGATTGATGATTTGCTAATTGATTTTAAATGTGATCGAATAACAGAATGAACATTTTTTGTGGGATTTATAGTTTTTGCTCTTTTATTTGGCTAAAACTCCTTGAGATTTAGTTTATAATTCTTGATTTGATTTTGGCAAATTTTAAAATCACCCCTACCATTTCGGAAGTTTCTGCATGAGATCAGAAGATATCGTGCTTTCTATTTCATTGGGGCACAAAACTTTTGTAAACAAGAGTGTATCTCTCTCACACCTTATGCAAACTGTCATTTGAGTGAAATGGATACACTATTGTTTACAAAAGTGTTGTGCCCTTTTGAAATGTTAGGCTCCATATCTCTAATCTATAATCTTCATCTAAATGTTGGTTGAATTAGCTATCACTCAGAAATCCAAATTTTCCTGTTTGTTTGTATCTCACACGCTTTATCTATGCACCCAAAATCACAAACCAATTTTTTATTGGAAATTTCACGATCTATTTCAAATCGTTGTTTTTACCATCTCGTAAAACTAGTTATATGACTCCCACAGGTAAAAAAGCAAATTTTTGATTTTTTTTTTCATTGAGCTGCAACACTGCCCATGTTCGCATAAATGTCCCATATGCAAAAACAGCAAGCTGAGAAAAACGCGTTTAAAGTTTGTCCCATACATAAGGCTACGTGTTCAGTTTTCGCGAAAATACTGGATTTCCTCCTGATTTCTAGAACAAAGAACTGGATGTTATAGGCTCTTTCGAAAGAGCACACAATTTTGAACCAAACTGCATCAATAACTCGAAATCGATGAAAATGCATATGTGACATTTATGCGATCAGGGGCAGAACAGCCTTCTAAAAAAATATTTAAAAAAATAGCAATCAATTGTTCAGAACATAATCTTAGTTTATTTAGAAGTTTTTTTTTATTTTAAGTACCGTCAATAGGAGTGACATTGGGTCTGGGAGATGAGATTAGGTCATACAAATTTCAGCATTTTTGTATGACCCCATCTCACCTCCCAGACCCAATGTTACCCCTGATGATGGTACATTCAGTTTCTTGTGTACTAACCAAAATTGACGCTTGATGAGTTTCTTTATTTCCAATCTTTTAATTTTGTAAATATTTTTAAATATATATTTTTTAAAGAATGACAGAAATATGTTTTTTTAAGATACTAAGGCCGTTGCAAATATTTTTCAAAGTTTATGTTGCCACCCCCCCTTCAAAACTGGTCTGAAAAATCAGGGGGCAAAAAAAATAGTTTTCCAAAAAACTTCAAAATTAACATGAAAATAGAAGTCTAATCAACTGAAAACAATCTAAAATGCATTTTTCTTTATTTAGCATGTTTCGGCTTGTTTAAAAATGTTTTGATTTTTTATGAAATTCCAATGTACAGCACCGAAAAAAAAATATTTTTAGCAAAAAACAGAATTTTCGTCAATACTTAGGTATTTTGGAAACTTATGATGGCAAAACAAATGGACAGGTGTATTATGCATTTTAAAACACTTTTCTCGTTAAAATGTTGAAACCATGGCTCGTTATTTCAATTTTTATACTTTTTTTATTTTTTTGCCCCCCCACCCCCCCTCGACTTTGGTCAGAGTCGAGGGACATAAACTTCAAAAAATGTTTGCAACGGCCTAAATTGGCGAAGTTAAAATATTAAATTACAGATTATTGGCATTAAGTTTACACAAAAAAATTGATTTGTAAAATTAAGTAAGATTTTTCCCATAATTTCCCCAATAAATCGCAAACCTCTGGTGAAAAGCGTCACTGATTGATTTAAATCTTTATCAAATCCAAATAAGGCCGATGCAAATATTTTTCAAAGTTTTTGTCCCTCGGCTCTGGCCGGGGTCGAGGAAGGGGCAAAAAATAAAAAAAAATTTAAATGTTGAAATAACAGCCATAGTTTCAACATTTGCATGGAAAAGGTGTTTTAAAATGCGTTTTACACTAGTCCAGATGTTTTGCAATCATTAGTTTTCGAAAAATGTATGATTTGACGAAAACAAAAATTTAAGCGAGAAAAAACCTTTTGCGATGATAAACATCGAAAATTTCCAAAAATTTAAAAGAAATTATTCTAAACGCAGGGGAATTTATTTTAAATTGATTTCAGCTGATTGCAGTTCAATTTTCATTGAGATATTGAAGTTTTTTGAAAAAAAAAATTTTTGGCCCTCCGATTTTTCACACAACTTCGAATTTGTACCGGCCTAAATTTCCGAAATATTTAAGATTCGAATCATGAAATAACATTAAAAAAGAAGATATGTTTTGTTGGGGCCATTTTTAAATCATTTAAATAAAAAAAATTGGCAAAGGCTGATTTCAAGATTCATAAGTTATAGGCACTTGAGTGTTGATTATACTGTTTTTCTTTATATTATTTTTTAACATAGGGAAATTTGGGTTTTACCATTTTAAATTTTTTATGTCCGGCAATTGGTCCAGCCTGTATTTTTCCAGTCTCTGGTTACATCTTTTTTTGCTATTTTTTTTTACATTGTGACCATTTTTGAGGAAACTTAGGGATACCCTTGAATTATCAGGAAATTTGATTTGGCCTGAAAAAGTCAAGGAATTTGGATGACCTTCAAATCATTAAGGCTGGACAAATATGGACCTTATTAAACAATTCTCGCCAAATTCGCAATCGAAAATACTGCGTCTTGTTCAAGTAATAGACTTTACCTTTTGATTGAAAAAACTTTTTTTTAGAGCCCAAGACTGACCATTTCTGAAAATACGGAAAATCTAATGATAAGAAAATTTCCGTATATTTTACCTAAGAAAAACAAATTCAATTATGAATTACAAAAATAGAAACGAATATTCAATGTGTTGGTTTATAATAACATGGATAAGGTCATTGAATTTGTATTTAATTTTTTATCCTCCCTATATAGGGGAAATATACCCATTTTAATCACTCTAAGCCGTTCGACCAATTCTCATCACTTTTTCCGTTTTCCGCTATAAAATCAACATTTTCAGATGTATCAACAATGGAGAGTTGCTTGCTCACTTTTATTTGAGCTATTTATTACTTTTGAACAGTCAAAAACACTTATTGAAATCTGTAATTCATGATCAAAGTGCTGATAGGTCGATAATAGAAATAGGCTGAAAATGGGTATAGTTCCCCTAGATCCTCGAAAAATCACGGGGGCAAAACAAAATAATAATTTTACATTGAGACTCATTTACTGAATTCCTGTGAGTTGAAAGTCAAGTAAAACGTAAAAAATATTAAAATCTCTATAATTTCATTCAATAAATTATCATAAAATATAAACTATAACCGCTCAGGTGGTATCAACGAATGCAACTAACCAAAAAGTGTGCATTTTAATTGGTAAATTTTAATTGAATGAATTACAAAAATAACATTGAATGTTGGTTTCTAATAACATGGATAAGGTCATTGAATTTGTATTTCATTTTTTTATCCTCCCTATACTGCCCATGATCGCATAAATGTCCCATATGCATTTTCATCACTTTTGAGTTATTGATGCAGTTTGGTTCAAAATCGTGTGCTCTTTCTAAAATTTCTTGAATAACATCCAGTACTTTGTTCTAGAAATCGGGAGGAAATCCAGTTTTTTCGTCAAAACTTAACACGTTGCCTTACGTGTGGGACAAACTTGCCTTGCGTTTTTCTCAGATTGCTATTTTTGCATATGGGACATTTATGCGATCATGGGCAGTATAGATCCTCGAAAAATCAGGGGGGCAAAACAAAATAATAATTTTACATTGAAACTCATTTACTGAACTCCTGTGAGTTGAAAGTCAAGTAAAACGTAAAAAATATTAAAATCTCCATAATTGATAGAACATTCAATAAATTATCATAAAACATAAACTATAACCGCTCAGGTGGTATCAACGAATGCAACTAACCAAAAAGTGTGCATTTTAATTGGTAAATTCTTAAGGAAGTTTTCAAAATTTAAGCTATAAAATGCACAATTTACAAACTAGAACGAAATAAAATCCAAGTATCAACAACAACTGCCTCACCAAGTTTTAGCTCGATCTGAAAAAGTTGAGTTTGTGAACAATTAAGGCGGGGACTCTTATAATGAAGTTTTGGAAACTATTCAGTAAATCGAATATGGAATTGTAATTTTCATCATGCAATTTTTAAAACTTATTGAGGGCATCTCAAAATATTTTAAAAAAGAAACGAAATTGTCTATTTATATACATATGTACTCCGAACAAATTATCTGTAGAAGGCAATCCACTTAATGTTTGGAACAAAGCAACACAGTGAAAACAACAGTCGTTCGAAATTTTCATTTCCGAAACACTTTCATCAACCTACCTCGCGAAACGTTGCCTTCCGGTTAAAAAAGCATTTCCTCCAAAATCCCCCCCGGAATCTTCGCGCAACAGCTTCGCCGTACTGCCCCTTCGTGTTTCGTGGTGGATCCAAATCACACACCTGATGGCTAGATGATACACAACTTTCTGCTTGTGCCTCTTTTTTTGGCATCTAGCCCCCCCATCACCACCCCACTTTCTGACTTTCTCCATCGTCATCGTATTTGGACGGAATGCTTGCAATCCAGCAACAGGAGGCCCTTTTCCATTTGTGCCCTGTGAATGGAAAGCAGGCCCGTAGCCAGGGGGGGGGCTACCGGGCTGCAGCCCCCCCCGAAATTTTTCCCATATTTGTTTTATTATGGACTATCGAAAAAATAATCTAAAATCGATGATTGTGTGTTCTCTTTCATTCTCCCAGAAATAGATTGTTAGATAGAGAATCTGGAATACATTGATCAAAATATGTAATTTTTGCGTCCATTGCCGGGCAAAAACTTTGTGGAATATAGATCCAATATTTAACACTTGAGCTGCATATTTGATCATCGTTTTACTTTGGTGCAAAATCTATCCTACACTGAGACGTTGAGCTATCTTTCAAAGAAGAAAGAAGAACAAATGTCTAAAAGAGCGCCTAGGTCAAATAAAGTTCAGCCCAGCCTCAATTTCCCGTAGACCTTGCAATAATTTGACTTCGAAAAATCGAATAAAGTCAGCAATTCCCCACGAAAACAGCATGGAAAAAAACAAAAGTGCTCGGATCGGGCTCAAAATTTTTCTGGGGGTTCCCTGGCCGAAATAATTAGACCCGTATTTTTTTGTTTGGCCATTAGGGTGACCTACGCCGTGTTAGGGTGGTCTGAAAAAATGCCATTTTCGTCGATTTTCGCAAAAACCACCTTTTTCGAAAAATCATAACTCCTCGCCATTTTAACCGATTTCAATTGTCTTATACGCAAATGAAAGGTGATAAGTTGGCCTTTCAAAGAAAAATAATAAGAAGTTTCAAAAATCTAGCCTAACACATGAAAAGGGCGTATGAAACTTTAAAATGTCGTTTTGACAGTGTCTGGACCAAAGAGCCTATGTCTGGAAATATTTTTATCGGATTCTCCGGACACTTTTACATAACATACTAAAAAATGGGAGGAGTTCATTAACAGGATTCCGAGATATGATTTTTTGAAAATAAAATCCGTGTTTTTTGACGCGCCGCGCGCAAAAACCGGAGAATGACGAAATTGGCAAAAAATCAACTTTTTTCACTAAAACTGCGATAACTTTAAAATTTCAGCGATGACCTATAGATGTCTGGGTACCAAAATTTTCGTAATTAAAAGACGCAACTTTTGATACCCAGACATGTATAGGTCATCGCTGAAATTTTTAAGTTATCGCAGTTTTTGTGAAAAAAGTTGATTTTTTGCCAATTTCGTCATTCTCCGGTTTTTGCGCGCGGCGCGTCAAAAAACACGGATTTTATTTTCAAAAAATCATATCTCGGAATCCTGTTAATGAACTCCTCCCATTTTTTAGTATAATATGTAAAAATGTCCGGGGAATCCGATAAAATTATTTCCAGACATAGGCTCTTTGGTCCAGACACCGTCAAAACGGCATTTTAAAGTTGCATACGCCCTTTTCATATGTTAGGCTAGATTTCTGAAACTTCTTATTATTTTTCTTTGAAAGGCCAACTTATCACCTTTCATTTGCGTATAAGACAATTGAAATCGGTTAAAATGGCGAGGAGTTATGATTTTTCGAAAAAAGTGGTTTTTGCGAAAATCGACGAAAATGGCAATTTTTCAGACCACCCTAACACGGCGTAGGTCACCCTAATGGCCAAACAAAAAAATACGGGTCTAATTATTTCGGCCAGGGAACTCCCACTAAAATTTTGAGCCCGATCCGAGCACTTTTGTTGTTTTCCATGCTGTTTTCGTGGGGAATTGCTGAGTGTGTTATTTTTAATTTTCGAGCTTTAGTACGGCACTTTTCTAAAGTGATTTTAAGAAAGCGGTCATAATGGCGGTGATGAAATATAGAATTTGACTGAAATGAGGTGGCAGAAGCCGAATTTGATTTTAATTTTAACATCAAATAAATAAAAATTCCATTTTTTATTTTTTCATGTTTCATGTTTTAACATTGAAAATCGTACCATTAGTTGCTGAGATATCGACATTAGAAAATGGTGGGTTGTTTTGGTGAGACTTATAAAACTTCAATTTTCTGATTCTTTTTATTCAAGCCGCATTATCTCAGCAACCAGATGTCCAATCTTCAATGTCTCTCAGACAATTTTATTGCAAATATTCTGAACTTTTCAGAAAAAAAATTGTAGGTCACTCATGGTCACTATTTTTAAAAATCGAAACGGAGCCCTTTATCAAAAAATCTTTAAAGTACTTTTCGATTGCAAGTTCAATTTTACATTAAAAATTACGTCAAATTTGTCATGAAATGGCATGAAATTTAATTTTTTTCCAAAAATCACTATTTTTACAAAAATTCATAACTCGGCGGCAGATTTTTTGACCATGTTTCTCTATGGCTCAAAAGTTGCCCCCTAAAACATATCAAAAAATCACGAAAATAAAAAAAATAAGTATTTTGGGGAATTGAGTTTTAGTGAAAAAAAAGTTGATTAAAAATCTGCAAAAAAAAAATCCGTGTACCTATTTTTTTCTCAAAAGTCCTCAACAATACCTACAACTTTGCCGAAGTCACCAAATTGATCAGAAAATTCACTCAAAAGTTACAGCTGTTTGAATATTTACATACCATTTTTGTATGGACAGCAGCCAAAATTGTATGGAGACTTGTATGGGTGAACCAATGACACAAAATAGCTTATTTGGGCACAGGAAAGTCCCCCACAAAGTTTGAGCCAAATCAAAAAATACAAAAAATAAAAATGGCCGAAAAAAATCATGAAATTCAAACTAAAAATTCCCAAATTATTTTTTCTGTTGTTTTGAATATTTATTGATTATTTTTTTTAAATTCTTTAATTTAATATGGAGTTTATATTTGGAGCGTTTTTCAAGTGATTTTTGAATTTCCTTATTATTTAATTTCTGATTTATATTTTATTTTTATACTTTTCTGTTTTCAAACTTGAAACTTTCTGATTTTTTGAATTTCCAGCATCTTTAGATTTAGAATTTCAGAGTTTAAATTTTTAAATAATAATAAATAATATTTTTTTCTAAAATTTCGATGTACAGTACAGAAAAAAAGTTTTCGTCACTAGCCGGATATTTTGAAAACTTAGGATGCAAAACAACTGGTACAAAATGCATTTTAAAACACATTTAAAATAATAAAACCATGTTTTATAATTTATTTTTTAATATATTTTTTATTTGCTTTTGCTCCGCCTCCTCGAGCTTGGTCAGAATCGAGAGATATAAATTTAAAAAAAAATATTCGCAGCGGCCTTATTTTAAATTTAAAAATTTCACAATATTAATAATTTTAGATTTAATTTTCTTTATTTCAAAGTGTTTTTTCTTTGTATTTTGGAATATTTGAATTTAAAAATTCTTAAATTACTGAATTTTGAAATGCTCAATTTTATTTTTTTAAATCCTAAAAAATTTGAATTTTCTATTTTTTAAAATTTTGCGTTTTTTTATTGTTTTTGGTTTTAGAATTACCTTATTCTAAAAATTTTGAATTCCTAAATATTTGAAATGAACTAATACCTATACTTATTATTTAATTCTACAATTTATAAATTGTTGAGTTTTTCAGTTTTTTTTCCCCCGAAAAAATATGATTTTTGTAATGGCTTTCCCTAATTTTTAACTTCACTCTTAGTAAAAACAAACTCTTTCCTTTAAATGTTCGACTCTGCGTTTTTAGGAAATTATGTATTTTTAATATTTTTTTAACATATACAACATGTTTCAAACGTTTCTAATTTTCAGTCGCATTCAAATAAACAAACTCAAGTTATTTGATTTTTTTCATCAAAAAATATTGCAAACAATTAGCGCGCGAAGAAACGTCTAACGCCACTTTTTGATTCTGTTCTCTTTCAGCTGCTTACCGCCTGACAAAAATATTTTCGTGACCCATTCGTTGTCCATTGCTTGAGTGTTTTTTATATGGAATTTTACTTTCCTTCCGTGCTTCTTACTTCTTGTTAAATATGGTTCTAGTAGCAAAATGCCAGACATTTTTCTCCTATTTTCATGTAAACTCATATTTTCTTTCAAAACTCATTTCAGATTAAAATACCGTTCGGACGGCAATAAAATTAATTGAAGATTTCAATGTGTTCATCGTGTTTATATGTTTTTCTATTTTTCATCGCACAATTTTGGATAGTGTTTATTTTAGCTTTTTTAATGAAATAGTGCTCTTTGAAGATAACTGTATATTTCGGATTTTTGGTCGAAAATTGAAAAAGACATTTTTTTTTGAAAAATAAATGTTTTTTTATGAATTTATTTTGACTCTAGCATACTTATAATAATGTTTATAAGCATTTTGTGATACTCTTTGCTGGATTTTTTCAATTTGGAAATGAACTGTTTGTTCAGTCATATTAAAAGAAAAATTGAACTATATTTATTCGAAGATAAAATTTTGACAGCACTCAACCATATATTATCTGCTAAAAAAAACTTTCAGAAATAAGGATCTGATTTAAATTTTTTCAACAATTTGCAAAATTTTATTAATGCTCAAAATTCTGGAGCAATTTGTCAGAATTTTTTTGTTTGATTTAATGGGGAAAAATCAAACTATGATTTAAGCTTGCTTTAAATAAATGCATTTTTTTCAGTAAATATTGTGGCGTTTATATTTTTTAACATTTCTTAATATCTCTTTATACATTAAAATTCAGTAAAAAAAAACGAAATTCAATACAACCAGTAATTAAACTTTTTCTTAGTTGGGAGAGGTTGCATTAGCTTTAGAAAATAACCAATAGCCTCAATAGCCTTGAAATTTTTTAAATAAAACAGTGTTAATGTTTTTTCAAGAAAAGTTAAGTTATGAGTTTTATTTTGTTTCAAAATCGTGCAACAATTTTTTTCAGTTCATAGTTTTTATTTATAAAATTTGCCATCAAAATATACACACAGCAAAAAATTTAAATCTAAACGGTTTAAAATTAGATAGTAGAAATTTACCAATTTTTTCATAAGTTTTTCATCCAGATTTGTTGAGAACGAAATTATACATAAGTGAGATAAACTAACATTCTTCGCGCATTTTTTTATTAAAAATTTATTTAGGGTATATTTTAAATTTAATGATAATTTGCTAACGGAAAGTTTTTCTTGAAATTCGTTTTAATTTCAACAATCCAAAAAAAACATTAAAAAATAACTTTCTTTTCAAGTCCTTTTATATAAACATGGTATATGAAAAAACTGGATTTTTGAGGAAGCATTTTCTTCTTTTTAATTTTTTCAACATAGGATGAAGCTTTTTTAAATCTTTTTTGCATACATTATTTTACAGTGTTATAATTTGTCTCAATAATCATACCGTTAGCCAGGTGAATTTAAACAAATGGAATTTCTGATTTGCTGATTTCCATATCCTTTGAATTTTTGAACCCAAGCCCCCCCCAAACAAAAATCCTGGCTACGGCCCTGATGGAAAGTTTTTCGTTTGTTTTTTTTTTGCCATGTCATTGCACCCCCCGAGGGAAAGTGCAGCAATTGGCGCCAAATTGCATTCGATTAGTTTTCAGATCGCGTGAGGAGGACGACGCTGTCGCACGTCTGTCAGCACGGGGATTTCATATTCTTGCGATTCTATTTATCGAAGGGGAGGCAATCAAATTACAGTTGTCATTAAATCAGTATGCCTCGAGGGAGGGTTGTTGATTTTAAAAATAGATCAGCTAGAGTGCATTTGTGAAATTGATTTATTGCATCACTTAATTTACCCATGCAGTTGAGAGAACATGCAATAAAACTCTGCCGGCAAGCCTGTAAGATTGCTTTTTAGATTGAAAAGTACGGTAGTGCATCTCTTTTCACGACAAAAGCTTTTAATCGGTATCAGGGTGGCCACTAGGGTGACAATAAAAAATTCGACATCAGAGATACCCTCTGACTCGATTCTTTAGGCAAAAACAAGTAACTGTGCCAATTTTGAGCCAAATCGATTAAGGCTAAGGGGTCGCTTTTCATCGTTGAAGTTTATATGGGGAAAATCACGAAAATGTATGGGGAAAAACATCGCTTCAGGATTTTTGCAGCAAGTAGCGCAGGTCTCGCCCAAAATTGTCCATGTGTGAGATTCTTGTAGGAAATTCAATTCCCTACAACTTTGTCCAAGGGTGCAAAACGATCCTAGTTGATCCTGATTTTTGGTGATTTTCTAGAAAAAAATATTTTCTTATATACTTCCTATATACCCCTTGTATTCTTTCAAGTACCGTAAAACGGGGTGACTTTGATAGCCGGGGTGACTTTGATTTTTCCGCAAAATGAAGAGTACAATTAAAATACGTAAGGAATGGTTTAGAAACATACTGACCGTGGTAGAGAAGTGTTTAAAGTACCTCAAGAAGAACTTTTCATAAAATTTTGACAGGTTTAAAAAGTTAGTTAACTATAGTTAAGAAAATGTTGATGAAAGTCATTATTTTAAACTTCTCAAAGTGTCATGATTTTCTCAATGAACATGATTTTTAATCGGAAAACGGAATGCATTTTCGGATTCTTTGGACAATTTTCCACTAGGAGAAGGTTAAAAAAGTTTGTAAATAATAAATAATATGTGTTTTTGAAACACAATTAAAAAAAATCTCCAAATTTATAGGCAATTTCAGTTGAACAAATTTCATGTAAAATGTGAAAACTTGTGATTCGTGCTTCGAATTCAGTATAAAATGCAATATAAATCGATAATTTTACAAACAAAACCAGTTTTAACAAATTTTAGGCAAAATTCCGACTTTTTAACAATTTTACCTAAAATTTATATGTATTTTGCTAAAAAGCTTTTACACTTAGTTTACTAAATATAAACCTTGTTTTGTTTTCTTAAAAAACTATATCAGCTTCTTTAGTGATGGTACATTTAACGTACAAATAAAGTTTGAACATTTTAAATATGATTTTAACAAGAAAAACTATGAATATCAAAGTCACCCCGGAATTAAAACTAAGAATTTTTAACGTAACTATTTTTCTATACATTATTGAAAAAAACTTTTTTTTTCCGAAAAAGTGCATGGACTTTGTGTGGCCTACCCCAGTACATGTTTTAAAAATAATAATCTTGAGAAAAACCTTACCTGTTGGAAAATATTCCAAAAACAAATTCAAATCCTATCAAAGTCACCCCGGTTTACGGTATATAAGCCGATTTCTTTTCATCGCATTGCTAATAACTCATCAGGATCAACTCGGATCGTCTTGCACCCTTCTACAAAGTTGTAGGTAATTGAATTTCCTACAAGAATCTCACACTTGGACAATTTTGGGCGAGACCTGCGCTACCTGCTGCAAAAATCCTGAAGCGATGTTTTTCCCCATACATTTTTGCGATTTTCCCCATATAAACTTCAACGATGAAAAGCGACCCCTTAGCCTTAACCGATTTGGCTCAAAATTGGCACAGTTACTTGTTTTTGCCTAAAGAATCGATCCAGGGGGTATCTCTTGCGATTTTCCGGAATTTTCAATTTTTCTTGTCTCCCTAGTGGCCACTCAATTCGGGAATGTCTGAAAAACGTCGGGAATTCGCTAAAACCCGCCAAAAATCGGGAAAAAGTCGGTAGTTTGTGATTTTTTGTCAGAATGTCGGGAAAGTCGGGAATCCCAAGCACACCTGCTTAAAAAATCTAATTCTTGAATAATTTTGTAAATTTTTTAAATTAAATTCATTCAGTATATACAGTAACTTAATTGAAATTTAGGGTTCTTTTCCTATTTGAGAATGAAAAGGTTTTTTGAAACATTAATAATCCTTATAAATACTGGATGTATTTGACACAAATTTTTATAATATTTTTTATGAATCAATAGTTTTTTCTTGACATTACCTCTTATTCTTACTCTCTTAAAGCAACAACAAAGTTAATAAAAAAGTGATTTTAAAATTGAGCCTAATTTTAACGATTATGGCTAGCAACATAGAATCCTGTCAAACTGTTTTTTTTAATTGAAAAAAAAAAAATAATGCAGTCAAATACTGACAACCAGATAAATCAACATTAGTTCTAAAATTCAATAACAAATTTTAAAAGGAAACTTAAAATAAACAATAAACATAACAGCAATCATGATTTAAAATTAAGAATACAATTTTAAATTCGTTAACTTTTTGTCATTTCCAGTTGAAACGAAGTATCAAAAACTATACTTTTGTCAATTTTAAAAATTAAAGTTGAAATTATAAATGATATTAAGCATTCGGTTTTTTTCAAAGACTTGTTGTTTATGTTTCTAATTTGAATCAAAATAATGAGTGCTTTAATTTTTGATGTTTTCTTTTTAAAGAAATTTGTTGTTAAATTTCTTTTTTTACGAAAATTGTCAATAGTTTTTTTTATTCATTTAGTTTTTTTTATGGTTGATGTTGACTTTTTCAAAAGAGTTTTTTGTTTGAAATCATTTTTTAGATAAGAAATGCCCATTATTTGAGATTCTGGAAAAGTCGGGAAAAAGTCAGGAATTTCAAAATGGGATTTGAGTGGTCACCCTGCGGTATCTTTTTTATTAAAAATAACCTATTGATTATATTTGAACATACATACTTTAAATCCCGTCAAAGGGCGCTTAAACATTGTTTTTCAAAAGGTGCTTAAATAAAGTTTTTTTTTCACACTAGTTAGGCCGATGCAAACATTTTTTGAAGTGTATGTCCCTCGATAAAAAAGTATAAAAATTGAAATTACGAGTCATGGTTTCAACATTTTTATGAAAAAAGTGTTTTAAAATGCATTATACACCTGTCCAGTTATTTGGCCATCATTAGTTTCCAAAATAACTAAGTACTGACAAAAATTTTATTTTTTTGCGAAAAAAAAGTTTTTTTGCTGTACATTGGAATTTCATAAAAATTCTAAACTCTACAAGGCCAAACATGCTAAATATGATTATCAGTACAAAAAATGCATTTTAGTTCAGTTTTGAATTTTTTTCGAAAAATATTTTTTATGTTAAAAAATGCTATCTTTTTTTAAATAAAATTTTAGAGATTTTTCTACTGATTAAATTATTTTTGCCTATTGATTTTGATTTTGTTTTTGAAAAGTGAGATGAAAATTAAAAAAAAAAATGACTGGCAAAATGTCACCGATTGTTGAATCTTGCTTTGATATGAAATTCATTATAATGTAAAAGATAAAATAGATGCAAATCTGGATTTTTTTTAAGCAATATTAGTCGAATATTTAAAAAAAAATCTGATCGATTTGGTGTTTTCGGCAAAGTTTTAGGTTAAAAATATATCGATTTTTTTTTATTTAACTTTTTATTGCTAAAAGTTAAACGTTATAAATATGTTTTTTTTACATTTTTTATATGACTAAGAAAAGAAATACCCTGAGCCATATCTAGTGCGTGATAGTCCAAAATCTGACTAAGAATAGGTATATGATTTTTGGAAAATATAGAAACCTTGGACAAAAAAATTATCAAAAAACATTTGTTTGAATCAAAATAGAATTTGCAATCGAAAAGTCATACTTCACATATTTTTTGATAAAATTTACCGTTTTAAAGTAGTAGCTACTTCAAGATACAAATTTTGTTTTTTTTTTTTGCATTTGAAGCCTCACAAGCAGCTCGAATCGATGAATCTGATTTTTTTAAGTGTCCCCTAACTAGCCTAGTAATTTTCAACTGACAATATCTCAGACACTTTGGTCCACCTTTTTTTTTGAATTTTCTGTTCTTTTTTAATAACAATAATTTCATTTTTTAATCAGGTTTTGCTTTTAAAAAGGTTTAGAAATAGATAATTTTCCTAATTTCTAAGTTTAGTTCAAATTATATAATTTTCGAAATGAATTTTTTTAGGTACTTGGAATAATCGAATCATGACATTTTTTTTTCTCACTTCTAACAAACAAATTGGAGTTCCGCGACTTCATTTTAGTAAAATATTAATGATTGATTGACTATGCAATTACCATGTATTTTCTTAATATTTCATAGCCGCCAGTTTGACCACCTTCCTGGATCTAAAAATTCTAAATCAGTTTAGAGTAGTTTATTGGACATGATTCGATTATCCAAAGTAATAATTTTCCAAGGCCTTTGGAAAATCGAGTCTGGACTGTAGTTTTAAAAATATATTTCGATTATAAAGATCGATTACTCAATGCGCATAAATCACTCAAATATTTATGAATTACCGTCAAGCTGTCAACATCGTCGAACTCATTTCCCGACAGTGCACTTATTTTTGGACCACGCGGAACGGTCCTTGTATATCAAAAGATAATTGCATCACGCCTCATCACGTGCCCTGATCTGTGTGACATGCAAAGGATAACGTGCCGGAGCGTGTCATGCAAATCGTTTTGATTTTTGTTTTCTTTTGGCCAAATTGGGGTGTGCTTTTGATGAATGTTTTGGAAGCTGGAAAATGTGGTGCCAAACAGGGAATAGACTGAATACAGTGTGTCACAAAAAAGTGAGTACGTTTCATGGAAAGTTTCCTGATCAAAATAGAAAAAAGAGGCAAAAAAAACTAGCAATGCTAAATAATTAATGGCTGACCGAGCACTCAAGGATAAGTGTCCTGCTCGCCTGTCGCAACGCAATCCTTGCCATTCAATGTGAGAGTCCGTATGTGTGCGCGTGTACGTGTGCTGCACGTGTGAGAGTGAAAGCTTTTTGCCATGCAAGCTGTCACCGGAACATTTATCAACCTGTTCAAAGAGAGACAGAGCGAGTGAGTGTACGTTTGAAACTCGTTATGTTTTTGCCTGCTGCACGAACTAAATTGGAACAGGGGGTCTAAAAATAGAACCGGATATAACTGTCCCCTTCGCGTCCTTGTGCGTCCACCCCCCCGGGGGGCCGTCCACTACCCCCCTATTCCCAGTACGAAAAGACGATGATGTGATGATGACGCCAAGTGGCAGCTACTATAGAGCCGTTGGTACATATCGGGCTTGTTGGCACTTTAGTTAGTGCTGCTGGTAGGTAAATGTTAGCTTTGGAGGTAGAATCGTCGCGAATCAGGACGAGTAAATAAGGCCTGGCCCGCTGTCCTATGTGGGTTCGGTATGTAATTGCTTTCAAGTTCTTGATCACACAGAACTCGAAAGTGGAGGATGCACGTCATTATTAGAAAATCAGTTGGAGGAGTTCTTTCCCAGTGCTCTGACGGTGTGCTCTTGCTTTCCTACATAATTTGCATTTAATGGTGATTTCCTTCCCCACTGCTGGTGGTTGTGGAAATTTATTGCCAACGGAGCGTGGCAATCGGTTGGCGGGAAGGTTTTTATTGATCTTGAAACCTGGTACGGATGTTATAACACTCGTAATGCATCCGGGGAAGTTGCTCTCCTAATTTAGTACGTTTCATATTCTTGGATAATTTAAATGTTCTGAAAGATTTTTTTCGAAAAATATCTTCAAATGATCTCGCTCGCACTCGCTTAAAAATAAGCTTAGAAATCGAAGGACAAAAATCTACGAAAAATAAATAAAATTGAATCTCAAAATTAGCCAAAAATCAATTTTCAACTAATTTTTGATGTTTAAAAAGCTTTGGAAAGAAGAAATGTTGTTATTTTAGGTTTAGAAGTTTGAATTTTTTTATGTGACTTTGCAAATGATTTTAATGTTTTTACTAACATTTCCCATAGGTATTTAAAGTAACAATTAGTATGCAATAGGGTGACAATAAATTAATCGACCTCAGGGATACCCTCTGATTCGATTCATTAGGCAAAAACAAGTAACTGTGAAAATTTTGAGCGTGTTTTTTGTTATTTCAGAAGTTTCTTTTTAATCTTTATAAATATGTGAACATTAAAAAATACACATATTTTTAAATTAAATTGTTCAAGTGTTCCCGGGCAGACGGTAATAACAAAAATCATGCCATTTCAATAACAAATACTGTTAAAATAACAGAAAGTGTTATGGAATCTTCATGAAAAAATCAATTTTTGCATAAGGGTTTAATAACAGTTTATGTTATCATAACAAAATTTGTTATCGGTCTGATATTGGTTGAAAGCCAAAACAACTTTGGAATAACATTTTTTGTTATGGAAGAATAACTCCAACTGTTATTGGGATGATCGGATTAGTTGTTAAAATAACAAAAAATAATAACAAAGATTTGTTCGAAGAATAACTAAAAATGTTATTAGTCTGTTATGACGATAACAATCCAATAACAAAAAAATCATAATGACGAATAACAAATCCTGTTATAAATAACATAAAATGTTATTGGCTTAGTATTTTCAAATAACAAAAAATGTTATTCCCAAGTTATTTCCGTCTGCTCGGGTTACTATCATTTTTAATCAGTGTATATTCGCGGGCCGCATGAGAATCGCAAAACAAAAATACTAAAGCTTATTGAATTTCAATTACTAGTAAAATAACATATTTATATCATTTTTAGATGTAATTAAATGTTTTCCAAATATTTTTTTGCGAAGTTTACTTCTGTATGAAATAAAAAAACAAATGCAAAATTTCTCTTATGAAAAGTTTGTTATAATAATTTTAATAAATTTTGAATCGAACATTTTCAGAATATAATCTTTTTAAAGCACTTTTCTAAATTTCATTAAGAATAACATTGTAGAAATTTATTTTATGCTGAAAAATGAAAATTACGTGTATTTCGAAAAATCAGTGCTTTATTGTAAAATAACTTTTTTTTTTTTTCTAAATCATTACAACCTTAAAGAAAACAAAACCTTTTTTCAATAAATATTTATTCTTACTATATATTTACTTTATCTCTATTAAGCAATACTATCCTTACACTAACAAACTTTATTTTTTTTGAATGCTATTGGAAAATCAATAGAAATGTCCTTTTACATCAAATATTTCGATAATTTTTGTTTGTTCGGATAATAAATCATGCTTGAAATTATTGGTTCAAAATCCGTGTTTCATTCTATTTAAAACCAATATTTTTTTTTAATTTTGAGTCTTGCAAAACCAAAAAGCAACAGTTTCTAACATGTGATTGAATTCTTGGACCTTGATTTTTACCACCCTTTTGAAAAAAATACTGATTAAAGATTTTTTTTTTAATATTGTTTTAACCGACTTTCAAACGGATTCCGATTTTTGAGGTATTATTTTTGTTTTCAATTCTATTTAATTATGTTTCACTTTTTCAGGATTATGCATTTAAAAACAACTTACACAAGTCTAGTTACATTTCTGATTGTCAATACAGTGGGCTCTCTCGTTGTCGATATTGAAGAGACCGTCGAGAGCGGGAAGTATCAAATTATAGAACGAAAAATCAAAGCATGCTTCTTGAAGAGACTACACAGTTTATTGACAGCTGGAGCAATATTTTTCTATACTGATGTATTTGTGAGGAGTTCGTCCGATTTCTCCTCCATCCGCATTGACTATTTCTTATTCCTGAGTTCTTCTTTTCATCGATCCATCCGCGTTGACATACTATCTTTTCATTTTATTTGCTTGTCTTTCTTCCTTCATATTTTTCATTTGTTTTACACTTACTCTAAGCCTTTGTAAGAGGATACTGAGCTCGATTCGCTCTTCATCCGCATTTACCTTTTCTCATGTCTGGTTAAAGTGACTGTTAAAATAAAAAAAAACTAAAAAGGCAAAAGGTACTCTTGGAAGGTGGCAGAATAAGTAAAATACTATCAGAAACAAACATAAACTAAACAAAATAACTGAAAATTTAAATACTAAAAAAGTAAGAAAGTAAGAAACATAAACAAGAGAAATCATTTGATTCTGTAGAACAAAAGTTGCTCAAATGACCTCCTGAACAAAGGAGAATAAACATTGTTCTCATAAATGTCCCATTTGAATTTTCATCACTTTTGAGTTATTGATGCAGATAAATTTGAAATCGTTAGCTCTTTCAGAAAAAAAAAACAAAAATATCCAAGGGAATCCGGTTAAACCTTAGTGTTAAGAGGAACTTTGCTGGCAAACTTGTAGTGCGTCCATCCCGGGAATTCCCGGGACAAAAATCCCGGGATTTTTCCAAAACCGAGAATTCCCGAATCCCGGGATTTTTCATATTTTGTCCCGGGAATTCCCGAAATTGAAAACATATCAAATTTTGGTCTAGGAATTCAGATTTGGTTGTGGAAATTAGTAATCGATAAGCATTTTAAAGCATTAAAATTTGTATTCGGCATATAACAGCATTAATTTGACAGGGAAAATTGCAAAATGCTTTGCACCTTAGATATTTTCTACTAAATTTTATTTATTTAAAAAAAGACTTATTATTATACAGCAATTCCCCACGAAAACAGCATGATTCGAAAAAAAAGTTCTCCGATCGGGCTCAAAATTTTTCTGGGGGATCCTTGGCCGAAATAATTAGACCCGTATTTTTTTGTTTGGCCATTAGGGTGACCTACGCCGTGTTAGGGTGGTTCGAAAAATGGCAATTTTCGTCGATTTTCGCAAAAACCACATTTTTCAAAAAATCATATCTCCGCGCCATTTCATCCGATTTAAGCTGTCCTAGACGCAAAAGAAAGGTGATTAGTTTGGCTATTTGGGAAAAATAGTATGAAATTTCAAAAATCTAGCTGAACATTTGAAAAGGTCGTATGAAAACTTAAAATGCTGTTTTGAAGGTTTCGGGACCAAAGAGCCTATGCCTGAAAATATTTTTATCGGATTCCTCGGAAAATTTCACATAATATATTTGAAAATGGTGAAGTTATGTTTTCTATACTCCGAGATACGATTTTTTGAAAATAAAAACTTTTCGACGCGCCACGCGCAAAAATGGGAAAATGACGAAAACGGGAAAAAATCGACTGTTTTCACTAAAACTGCGATAACTTTAAAATTTGAATGACAAATGACCTATAGATGTTATGGTACCAAAAGTTGCGTCTTTTAATTACGAAAATTTTGATACCCTAACATGTATAGGTCATCACTAAAATTTTAAAGTTATCGCAGTTTTAGTGAAAAAATTGATTTTTTGCCAATTTCGTCATTCTCCGGTTTTTGCGCGTGGCGCGTCGAAAAATCCAGTTTTTATTTTCAAAAAATCGTATCTCAGAGTATCTAAAACATAACTTCACCATTTTCTGATATATTATGTGAAATTTTCCGAGGAATCCGATAAAAATATTTTCAGACATAGGCTCTTTGGTCCCGAGACCTTCAAATCAGCATTTTATGTTTTCATACGACCTTTTCAAATGTTAAGCTAGATTTTTGAAACTTCATACTATTTTTTCCAAATAGCCAAACTAATCACCTTTCTTTTGCGTCTAGGACAGCTAAAATCGGATGAAATGGCGCGGAGATATGATTTTTTGAAAAATGTGGTTTTTGCGAAAATCGACGAAATTTGCCATTTTTCAAACCACTCTAACACGGCGTAGGTCACCCTAATGGCCAAACAAAAAAATACGGGTCTAATTATTTCGGCCAAGGATCCCCCAGAAAAATTTTGAGCCCGATCGGAGAACTTTTTTTTTCGAATCATGCTGTTTTCGTGGGGAATTGCTGTATATTCATGTATATTTATGACTTTAAACTTGAAAAAAAGCATAATATTTTAAAAATTATTTAGCTATTCATCATAAACCGGCATCTGGAGCAAATTAGGACAAAAGTAACGAATTTAGACAGCTGTTTAAGCTAATTTGTTTTTGAATAATGTTCTGATTGTTTTGATTGATTTCGATTACAACAGGAACAGATCAAAACAATTCGTACACCGATTTCCAAATTTATTGCTCTAAAATCTCCTGTACCTATTCAGACTGCAGTCCCGATTATCCCCAGTTGGTAGTTGGTTGGTAGTGACTTAAAGATAATTTTTAAAATATGTTTTTAAATATAAAACATAAAATTCCAAACTTATCCAAAGTGTTACATTGTCTGGTATAATTTTATTTCTTGTTGTTTTAGACACTTTAATTGAAATTGTATAAGCTTTTGTAGTTATATTATATAACTAAAAAAATAAAAGAAATATATTCAAAATTCTGGTTCAATTAAATTCCAAAGCACATCAAAGAACACATTTTTTTAATGTGTTTTAAACTATCTAAAGACTGCTGTCCTTGTTCAGATTAAAGTGTAGCTTATCACCATTAACAGTTTTGAGCTAATTGTATGATTTAAGCAAGAAAAACGTAACAAATATAATGAAAAAATAGATTTTTTGACTGCTGCAAAAATTTCCCGGGATCCCGGGAATTCCCGGGATTTTAAAAATATTTTCCCCGTTTCCCGGGAAATTCAAAACCCGGGAAAATTGGACGCCCTACAAACTTGTTAAAACAAACAGCATTTTGTTTTGAAAATATTTCCAAAAAAGTCAACAATCGTAATTTTATGTTACCAAATTCAAGATATGATATATAGTAGCGGGTAGCGGGGATCGGGAATAAACGGGAATAAATAACAATGATAATAATAATTACAAAGTTTCGCCAACTGAGAAATATCACTTGAAAAATTGCCACATTTTCTTGAATATTTTGAAAAACAAAGGCATTTTTTTATCTTTTAATCATTATTTTAGAAAATATTATTTATTCTCTCCGTATTTTTTTTTGCAGCATCCCGGCGCCACTTTGAAATCGCGTTCCGCATGTTCGACCTGAACGGGGACGGCGACGTGGACAGCGAGGAGTTTGAGAAGGTGGCCAACCTGATCCGCCAGCAGACGAGCATCGGCAGCCGGCACCGGGATCACGCCAACACGGGCAATACTTTCAAGGTATGTTTGTTTCGGTTAATATTTTGAGATAGATTTAACAAATTTCAATTGTAGGGTGTAAATTCGGCACTGACAACGTACTTCTTTGGCCCGAAAAATGACGAAAAGTTGACGATCGAAAAGTTTCTGGACTTTCAGCAGCAGCTGCAGCGGGAGATCCTAACGTTGGAGTTTATGCGTAAGAATCCGGACGAAAACGGTAACATTAGCGAGTCTGACTTCGCCGAACTGCTGCTTGCTTACGCTGGCTACACGCAAAAGAAGAAGGTTAAGAAGATCAAGCGTGTCAAGAAGAGGTAAGATTTTCGCTTGAGGGGCTCCTTTTCACGGTAGATATTTTTCTCAGCGTAGAATAGCTATTAGAATAGTAATTTTTTCGATTCCCTTCATTTTTCAACTCGCTTTTCCTTAAAACTAAATCATTGCAAAAAGGTTCCGCGACCACGGCGCCGGCATTTCCAAGGAGGACTATCTGAACTTTTTCCACTTTCTGAACAACATTAACGACGTCGATACTGCTCTAACTTTCTACCACATTGCCGGGGCGTCCATCGATCAGGCCACGCTGAAACATGTGGCGAAGACGGTAGCACTGGTAGAGCTTACCGATCACGTCATTGACGTTGTGTTTACGATCTTCGACGAGAACAGTGAGTATTCGGCAGCAGTGCCAAGTAGTTTCGCTTTGGTTTTTTTTTCAATTTTTGCAATTCTTCTTCCCCCTCCCCTAACCAAAATCTCACAGTGGACGGACAGCTCAGCAACCGAGAGTTTGTGGCGGTCATGAAGAATCGGCTGATGAGAGGACTGGAAAAGCCCAAAGACACCGGCTTCGTCAAGCTGATGCACTCGATTCTAAAATGTGCCAAGGACACCAAACCGGTGCTGCTGGATCTGTAAGTACGGTCGGCTACGGTGTAATCTTCGTGTGTAATCGTCCACTTGTGGGAAATTACTAACTAAATATAAGGAGATTTCATATTTTGTATATGTTTAAAATTGTGTTCATCTGAATCTATGTTTCGTTTAAAAATTCTAACATTTGTTACTTTAAACGAGATTATTTCATACAAACTATATGTAGAGATGAAGTAAGCAAATGTACTTAGCCATCAAACACTCAGTCACACTAAACTATCAAGCGCAACAACGCAGAAGTAGAGAAAGAAAAATCGTTACCAGTTAAGTGTCAGCAAACTACCCAAACAAATCGCATTTTAGTCCATTCTTCCGACTTATTGGTCCATTTGAATGTTGAGCGTGTCCGCGTCCTACCTTTTTCATCTGTTCTCTCGAATCTAAACTATTGTAAATGTCTGATATTAAATCAATTGTTATTGTCCATAGTGGGAGGTGTAAGGTGTTTACTTATCCGAACTGTCCTTTGTTGGTTTGTGTTTGTCGGGGGAAATCCAATGTTTGTAAGTTTGAACTGTCTTGTGGGATGTTTGCATGAGTACTCAAAAACATTTTGTTTTGGGGAAATTTCCAAACCCCGTTACCTAGTTGACACTTTAGGTTGGCGTTCGCGATTGTACCAGGACTTTAAAAAAGTTGTCTGTGAACAATTGTCCAGTTGTGAGATATCTAACCCGTTAAAATTTTTCACTACTCCGACTCCGGCTTCTGTAGTTGACCAAGGTCTACAAGCTTTGCTAAAAAATGGTCTATCATATTTTATCATATTTTGTTCTAAAATGTTTAAAAAAGCACGATTCCATCAATAATTTTATGTATTCATGTTGATCCAAGAAATCTTCATTTTCCATTGGCAACCTGTTAAAGTTATAAAAAATAAACAATTTTAAAATTCATGAACAATTTTATTTTATGTCTAAAGTTTTCATGAAACCAACTACAAAAATTATGCCACTAATACCAATACCTTCATCTAGTAGGCAACTTCTTTCTGAACTTACAATAAGCACGCAAAAAGTAACTTTTTCAAAACTTTTTTTCGTGAAATCGCGATAACTCGTGATGTTTATAAGCAAACCCCTTATGTCTACATATCAAAATTTTTGTAATTGTCTGCTCTACAACTTTGTACAACATTGTTACACTCTAAAAAATAACCCTGCAAAGTTAGAAAAAACACGAAATTTTAAAATGAAAAATTTTGTTCTAAATGAAAAAAATGACCCTGCTGGGTCAATGTAGATTCGAAAAGTACATTAAATTTCCCATAAAATGAGATGTTCCAAATTTTTTTACAGTCAAGTAACGGAAAATGGGAGAATTTTTTAAACTTTTTCAGTGTTTTTTTCGATGAAAAATACGTTTTTCGGAATTCTGAGTACGCCATCAAATCGGGCGTCTAATTTTACATAAAAGAGTGAACTTCATCAATTAGCCGAAGTTGACACTTTGGATGTTATGTCAAATAAGATAATTGATGCATTTCGACAAAAATCATTGCAGTCTTCAGCTGCATTGATCCGCTCTTTATATAGTTTATAAGTTAGTTTTAAGGTATCCCTTTTCACTTTTGTACATGTAGGACCTCCTACATTTGAAATCACTGAATAGCGAAAGCTACAATATTTCATGAATAAATGAAAGTTGCTAGTATTTAAAATTGAGGTGAAAAGTCATCGATTGTGATTTGACACTCAATAATATTTTAACTTAATGAATGTATATGGAAAAGAAAATCTGAATAAATATAAACTAAAAAAAAAAAAAATTACATAAAAGTCCCTTTGACACCAAATTTCTATCTCATCACCGTTTCAGGCTGCAAATTATTGAAAAACACCTCTTTTTTCGCATGTTCAAAAATTGAAGGGGTCGTACCACCCCTCCGTCACGAGATATCAAAAAACGGACCTCGGATTCGTGATCAGGGACAAAAGTTACCCCTTAGGACAAAGTTTCACGCAAATCGAAGAGAGGTCGGGGCAACTGCTGTATGAGTTGGCGGAGAATTACCCTTTTATAACGTTTATTTCTGTATTTTTCGGAAATTGGCCAAAAACATCACAATTTTTCTTAATTTATATTTTGCTAATTTTCGAAAGTAGCATTACTGTAATAATGTATAAAACATGTTGTGATACTTTTTGCTTTAATATTATTGAAATTGGTCATGGATTTTAAAATTGTTTTATTTTTCCTGCTTATTTTTCCCTGCTCTCGACTTTGACGACAAAATTTTAAACAAAGTTTGTAAGCCTAATTGTTTTTTTCCACTTCATTGTCAAGATACCTTCTTTTCAGTAAAACAAATATATATATTTTTTGCATTGATTTATAATAGCAATTGAACTGTAAAATCGATAATTTTCAGTGATTTGACTATGTGACGTAAGCGCCCTAAAGAAGAAAAGCATTTTGAATTAACCGCATTTAGTACACTATATTTTTTCAAAATATTGCTGTAAACCACTATTTACGGCAAAAAAAAATACTTAAAAAAGGGTTTGGTGTGCTAAAGCTTGTTAATTTGAAATGCTCTTCTTCTGAAGGGCACTTTGAGTCGATTTGTATACGTTGAAGGTAAATCTAAGTAGACTATTTGAGGAATTAATTTTTAATGTGATTTTTTTCATTTTTTGATTATACGATCTATATTTGGTTCTTTTGACTCTTATAGAACAAAAAGTCCACAAACTTAGACTACTTACCGAGTTAAAAAATACTGATTTTATAACTACTGAAAGATCAGTAAACTAAAAACTGCCGATTTCGGTAAAATTTAACCGAAATTGGATACGAAATTTCATTATTTTTCATCATGCAATCAATTTTTAAAAAAAATCTTCTGTTTTACTAAGCCGTTCACCGAATTCGGTATAAAAATGTTTTTGTCAAAGTCGAGGGGTGGAGCAAATAATAAAAGTTTAAAAAGCATGAAAACTCAAATTACAAGCCACGGTTTTAGTGGTATTTGAAAACGCATTATCGCCTATCCAGTGGCTTTGCAATCATAAGTTTACAAAATATCTAAGTATTGACGATTTTCTTCCTGAAAGATTTTTTGAAATAAATTTTTCGCAGGGCTGCGGAGTCGGGTCATATTTCAAACGACTCCGACTCCGACTCCGACTCCAGCTTTCTCAGACTAGCCGACTCCGACTCCGACTCCGGCTCCGGCTTTCAACAAATGGTTGGCTCCGACTCCGACTCCGACTCCGGCCTACCAACTCTAGCCGACTCCGACTCCGACTCCGACTCCAGCTTTCAACAAATGGTTGGCTCCGACTCCGACTCCGACTCCACATATTTTTAAATGTTTCAAAAGTTAGTCAACTATTATTAGTTAATTATTTTTAAAACATTGATAAATAAGATTATTTAAATACTCTCTAAGCGTCATGTTTTTCTCAAGAAAAATAAGTTCGAATCACAAAACGAAAAAAAAGTTTCTAGGTTACAAGTTTTATACGTTATGGAAACAGAAATCAAAAAATATCTTCAGTTTTAGAGGCATTTTGAGAAGAACAGTTTTGTAAGTAAATTTGGATTTATTTGCTTAACCTCAAACTTGCAAATAATGTATTCAAAGCTAATAAATTTAAATATTAAATTGTTATTTTTGAATGAATAATTAAAAGAAACCTGGCCTTAATGATCTTTTGAATATTAAAATTCAATTTGCTCTTTTTCAGGCTGACATTTATAAGAAGCACAGTGACAGGCACCTTGTTTTTTAAATGACAATATTAACCGAAACATTTTTTTTTTAAACGTTCATGGACATCACGCCATGGCTGAAGGAGATTATTATTGCAAATCAATGTATCTGAACAATTTCTACGTGGAAAGGACGCTTAAGAGGTCCTTTGAAAATATCTGTGAAAAGAAAAATATTTTACCCTGGAATTTTTTAATTTATTTTAATTTTAAAAATTAATATACATTACAAAGGAGTCGCACGATACTTCGTGAATCTTCACCTAAAACGGAGCTTTATGAATGATCTTGCGCCTCCATCAAAATATATGAAAAAACTTAAAATATAATAAAAAACAAATATCCACAAGTAAAATATTTTCTAAGTCACAAGTATTTCATTTTTTTAAGGTACATTGATTTGCAATGATAATCACCTTCCGTCATATTGGCGTGGGACATACAGTATGAGAAAATTCTTACGGGTTGATAATATTTTAATTTCGTTTTTTTTAATAATATTTGAAAAATAAATTAAAATCCTACATTTTCTTCTATACATTTTTTATTAGTTCATTTTTGTACTGAAGTCTTGAGATTTGTTCAACGATGATTTGCAACGATATCAAATAGTTTACCTAAAATCAACATCAACATCAACATTCAATGATGATTTCAAAATTAGTTGCAACTTCTTTTGATATTTTTTGTTAGTTTTAATTATTTTATTTGTTACAAAAGTTAAACTTTCAGTGACTCTTTTTCGATTTCCGAAAACAGTAATTACTATTTTCAATCTTTTTATGTACCTCGTAATTTTTTCCTAAAAATGATTTAATTTAAAACCTCCAAGACATTCTCTATCGGGGTAAAAGATGACTGTGTGTGTTCTTTTTTCATGATGAAATTTGGTTATATTTGAATTGAAAGGGCACATAAATATAGGCAAAAGGAAGCAGTAAAAATCAATTAGATATGTCTGACTACAAAACCAATATTTTTTATATTTTTTTAAATTATGATACTACATATTTGGGTAAGAGGTTATCATTAAGTGATTATAGTGAAATAACACAATTAAAGCTTTCCAATCACAATAAAAATCACAATAATGGCATCGATTTATCAGAAAAAAATGAAAAAATGGCGACGCATTGCATGCGACGTAAAAAACAATTAAAAACATAAGAAGTTTTGTTAATTATGCTGTTATATAGTAAATACTGAACAATAAAAAAAAAACATATTTTTTGTTGAATTTAAGATAACTCCGACTCCGACTCCGACTCCGGGTTATCAGAAATCTTCGGCTCCGACTCCGACTCCGACTCCAGCTCTTAAAATTTAGCCGACTCCGGCTCCGACTCCGACTCCAGCTGTTCGAGTTTTGACGACTCCGACTCCGACTCCGACTCCGACTCCAGGTCCCCAAAAAGACCCGACTCCACCGACTCCGGCTCCGACTCCGACTCCGACTCCACAGCCCTGATTTTTCGGATTAGTTATAGAACTTTGAAAAATATTTTCAACGGCTTCACTTTTATATTTTACTTGAATGTAATTATTTGTAATAATATACCTGCAAAATTAGTTTCCCGGGCAGACGGTAATAACAAAATTCATGCCATTTCAATAACAAATACTGTTAAAATAACCTTCTTGAAAAATCAATTTTTGCATAAGGGTTCAATAACAGTTTATGTTATCATAACAAATTTTTTTATTGGTCTGATATTGGTTGAAAGTCAAAACAACTTTGGAATAACATTTTCGGATTAGTTGTTAAAATAACAAAAAATAATAACTAAGTTTTGTTAGAAGAATAACTAAAAATGTTATTAGTCTGTTATTACAACAACAATCCAATAACAAAAAAATCATAATGACGAATAACAAATCTTGTTATAAATAACATAACATGTTATTGGCTTAGTATTTTCAAATATCAAAAAATGTTATTCCCAAGTTATTTCCGTCTGCTCGGGTTATAAAACAACAAAGCAAAATTATAGATTTTTTTAAAAGTTTTAAAATTTTCTAACCGATATCGGTAAAGTTTTGTAGTTGTTTTGTTGTTGATCTTACAACCGTAAACATATTGTTTATTTTGACAGGTGGTTTAATATTTATCAGTTTCTGATATTGGTATAAACATTTATGAGTGTAACTTGCTTGAAATAATTAAATTCTAGCATAAATAATTTGAACAAGTGGAAAATTATTTTAAACACAAAATGCTTTAATTGGAGAATGGGAAATCCAAAAATAATTTTGCTTTTTTGATGTGTCATATTGATTTCAATAAAAAGTAATAAGATGGTGGTTAAACGGAAAATATTTTTTTTAAGTATTTTTTTCATGGAAAACATGATAATTCGTGTCGTGTGTAATAGTGTCGTGCTCTATGTTTTTTTTATTTCTTTTTATATGTTTCTCATCCATTCATGTTCCAAAAAAACATATTCAAATGAATCCATCATTCAAGTTTCCAAACAAGCTTAAACGATCCGTTAAAAATTTCAAAGTTTTTGAAGGCTTGAATGTATGAGGCATTGAAATGTATGAAGTAAGTTAGGAAATAATCAATTGTCATTAATCTTTATTTTTTCCAGACATTCCCATCCTCGTTATTACTATGCTTGATAATGATTGTAGTTTTAGACATTCAATTTGCATTTTTTATAACGATCATTTCAAATTTCCCGCATTCAGTAAACAGCTCTGTGCTCTTAACAGCATAACCCATGCCCATGTCCACTCCCCTGTTTTTATACTGTTTGTAGCATTTCACGCACACCATCAAACCCTCCAAGTTGGTCCGTCAATCCACCACCCCGGCAGCAATACAATAACAAATACCTATTTTTGGTACTCGGCGCAAGCGAAAAATGGCATAAATGTGTAGTTCCTGAAGTTTAACGCGTTTCATTCTCTGGTGTAAACAATTTCGTGTGTAATATTCGTATCAAACCTTAAAAATGCTTCCGGAAACGCTCGTGTTCGCGATTGCGATGCTCATCACCGGTGCCATCCTGTTCCTGCTGATCTACTTTGTATCCTTTTGGAATGGGGAAATCGATTTGTCGACCTGATTTTATTTTGTTGCGATGCTTTTTGATTTGCATACATTTTCCTTAACTAGCGAATCTTTAGGTGATTATCCTGTCCGACCTGGAGTGTGACTATCTGAACGCCCAGCAGTGCTGCTCGAAGCTGAACTTTTGGGTCGTTCCGAAGCTGTCCGCCCACTGCTTCCTGGCATTCGTGCTGCTGCTCAACGGAAGCTGGATTCTGTTCATCGCGAATGCACCGATGGTGGGCTGGCTGCTGTACGATCTGATAAAGGTGCCGACTGGGAATTTGGGCATTTACGATCCGGCCGAGATCCACAACCGGGGCATGGTGAAGAGGCACCTGAGGGACACGATGATCGGGCTCGGGTTCTACATGATCATCTTTTTCGTGTACTTGTACTGGTAGGTTGAAGGATGATAAACTTGGGGGTTTTAATTTATAGTTCGATCTCAATTTTAGTATGATCATTGCCATGCTCAAGGGAGATCCCATCCGGCGACACGAAGAAGAGGATATCATTACGGAGTTCTAGCCCATGGTGAACCAGCTTAGTCTCAACACTAGGCAACGGTTCAGAATCTAGGCCCCCGGAAGGAAGTGCTTCCTTATTCGATATACGTGTGAGTGTCTGTGTGTGAGTGTGTCTTTGTAGTATGATCTCCATCAGCGAATGTATTTCTATACAAGTCAAGTATTTGTTAACTAATACTCATTTTAGCGGAAATTGACGTTTCTTCCAGAAAAACTCAAAAAGTAGTGAAGCGTTATGGAATATTTCTCAATTGTAGATCACAGCGTTAGGAATTTCGAAACCAAAGTGACGACTAGACTTTACGAACGAAATAAACTCTTATTGAAATAAAAATCAATGGTTTCATTTCAACCAGGTGATCACATCATAGCTTTATTAAATATTTAAAATCCATGTCCCGAAACAACAACCTTCCGGTTGATGCCATGTCCGACCAGTGGAGCGACGTACTTGGCCGCAGGAACCGCTCCCAGATAGTTGTTGTATCCGTAACCATAGGCCGCGGCAGGAACTCCCCACGGATTGATTTTGGCCACCTTAGCTTGGACGATGGTCTTGTCAGCTCCGTACCAACCGTTGTACAGGGAAGAGGCAGCTGGCCACGCCGCTGAAGACCACTGGTTCACGCCATACGGGTAGGCGGTCAAAGCGTGGTTGTTCCAGCTGTTGAGACCGTTCCAGGAACTCACAGGCCAGGCAGGCTCGAGGTACGATCCTTGGGCGGCAACGGCCAGCGAAGCGATGAACAGTGCGATAAAGGCCTTCATGATTGTGTTGAATCCAACAAGTGTTACTGATGAACTGTGCTGAACTTCTGGAAACCAACGCCTTTTATACTCTTGAATCAGCGACTGCCTTAATTCAATATCCTTGATCAACCAAAATGAACGGGTTTCGAAATTTAAGTTAGGTGACAAATTCAAGGTTATCGAAAACTAATTTCTAAGCAACTTGAAGAGTATAAAACCCATCGGTAAACCATTCAAAAAGTACAGTCAGAAAACAGCAAGTAAAGCCTCAATTTCCTCCCAAGTGCAACCATCCGTGACAATATGAAGGCAAGGCAAAGTTCAAACCAGCCAAAGTTCGTCGCCAATCTAATTTCCTTCTCTTCTCAGTTCTTCATCGCACTGTTTGTCGCCACTCTGGCTGTTGCCGCCCAAGGATCGTCGTACGCTGATCCCGCTTGGTTGATTGGCTTGAACAACTGGAACAACCACGGATTGGCCGCCTACCCGTACGGACCAGTCAACCAATGGGCGCCCGTGACGTACGGTGGTCGTAAGACCCAAGTTGAGCCGATCGTTGTCAAAAGCAACCCGTGGGATCTGCCAGCTGCGGCGGCGGCGTATGGATACGGATACAACCATCTGGGCGCGCTTCCAGCTGTGGCCGGCAAGTACGTTGCTCCGATTTCTGGATTAGTTCACCAGGCTCCGCTGGTCAGTTACGGTGGCAACCAGAAGGTGATTGTTGCTGGACATGGATATTGAGTTAATAAAATTAGGAATAACTAAAAGTCACAATTTTTTTATGAGTTTAGATAGAAAAAGTTCAAGATGGTATGTCAGAGACATAACCGAAAGACATAGGACCAAACAATTTGAATGAGTTTTTGGATTGCTAGTGAAATCTGGAATAAGATTATTTTATTTTGTTTCATAGATTTGTCGGCAAAATTGTCATAAATGTTCCCCCAAGGTGAACCTTCCATGAGGGCACCGGAACTCCAGGTTGTGGCCACTACTGTCGAAATGGCCATTTGCAGGTTCATTATCAAAACTATGAATTTTTATACCCATATTGCCGCAACTCGTATGTTTCGGTTAATGTTACCCCGGGCCCAAGGGGAACCTGCTTTGAGAGCACCGGCCACTCCAGGTTGTGGCTACTACGGTCGAAATGGCCATTATTATGTTCAGTATCAAAAACCATGAATTTCGATACCCATATTGCAACAACTCGTATGGTCCTGTAAATGTCCCCCCAGGCCCCGGGGGAACCTTCTTTGAGGGCAGCGGCTACTCCAGGTTTTGGCCACCACTGTCGAAATGGCCAATATTGCCACAACTCTCCGGGCCCCGGGAGAACCTGCTTTGAGGGCACCGGCCACTCCAGGTTTTGGCCACCACTGTCGAAATGGCCATTTTCATGTTCAGTATCAAAAACCATGAATTTTGATACCTATACTGCCACAACTCGTATTGTTCTGTAAATGTCCCCCCAGGCCCCGGGGGAACCTTCTTTGAGGGCAGCGGCTACTCCCGAGGCTACTCCAGGTTGTGGCCACTACTGTCGAAATGGCCATTATTATGTTCAGTATCAAAAACCATGAATTTTGATACCCATATTGCCAAAACTCGTATGGTTCTGTAAAAGGCCCTCCGGGCCCCGGGGGAACCTGCTTTGAGATCACCGGCCACTCCAGGTTGTGGCCACTACTGTCGAAATGGCCATTATTATGTTCAGTATCAAAAACCATGAATTTTGATACCCATATTGCCACAACTCGTATGGTTCTGTAAATGTTCCCCCGGGCTCTTGGGGAACCTGCTTCGAGGGCACCGGCCACTCCAGGTTTTGGCCACCACTGTCGAATCGAAATGGCCATTTTTCATGAGAACCGCTGCATCATAGCGACTTCCACCGGTCCGCTTCGCTCGAATTTCTTCCTTCTGCTGCTGGTGGTTCTTCCTTCTTGTTTTGGTGGTCCTCTTCTTCTGTTGGCTGCTGCTGCTTTGTCCTCCGCGCCGGCCCGATGTGCACAGTTCGAGTGCTCGTTCCAAAGTGACTTGCTTTTGCGAAATTTTCTGCTTAAATAGCGGCACAGCCGGAGAACGGCACAAAAGGGGCGCGGCCTCGAATGCATACGCTCGCTCTGATTGGTCATCTGTCCGATTTGTACTGAAAAATTACTCATTTTGATTGCATGTTTTAAGTGCTTTAACTATGTTTAGTCAAACTTTCTATGTAGTTAAACGATAGCTGAAATCTTCCCCTTTCGATTTGTGGTTCAACCGTCTGGATTAATTCACAGGGAAAAAAGATATAAGCGTTCGAAATGTCCCCTTTTTTCGAACGCTTAAAAGTGACGCTTTGGATCGAATTTCTGAACTGGCCCCCCATTATAGTAAGTAGAGACATAGTCCTATGTCAAAAATATTACGAACCCAGTAAGGCCTTTAACTTTAACGATGTGAACTCGTCGTTGTCGTGCTATCTTGTCACACGTAGATTTTGGGCCAAATTGAGATAAAAACGCTATTTTGTGCAGCTTTCAATGCCTCACCTTTTGATCTTTACAGATCCCCGAAATTCAATTGCAAACCTGAGATATTCAATAAAAATCCGTGCATTGTTGTCATTATTTATATAAAAAAGGTTCAATCTTATCGTGCTATCTTGACACTCTCTTAAAATTGCTGTAAGTGCGACAACTGGTCAAAGGGATTTCAGGTCAGAACGCATGTGACACATGTACATGCCCGACTATCGTTTACATATGTAATTATGATTGGTCAACCGAACAAAACGCGTTTAAAGTTTTAACATTAAAACGCGTTTTTCTCGGAACGTCAAAAAGGCAACGTGCGGCAATATAGCACAACAACGTCGAACTGCGAAATGCTGCATTTGATTAGAATATATCTGTATTCTTTGTGAAATTGACAATTATTTCTTATTCTTGCTTGGATGATTTTTTAAATGATTTAATTTAAGGCTTCATCCATAAAGTACGTCACGCTAAAATCAGCCAAAATTTACCCCCCCTCCCCCCCTTTGTCACGCTTTTCCTATACTTATAACATGCAATGTCACACTTGCTCAGACCCCCCCTCCCCCCTTAGAGCGTGACATACTTTATGGATGACGCCTAATGTTTGTTTCTAACAAATAAAAATTATTTTATAGAGGTGGACAAAACCGCCCTTTTGGTGATTTTTAATTTTTTTTATTTTGCAAATATTTTTTGAAGTTTATGTCCCTCGACTCTGGTCGGGGTCTAGTGGGGGGGGGGGGGGGGGGGGGCAAAAAAAATATAAAAATTGAAATAACAAGCCAACAACATTTGAATGAAAAAGTTTTTTAAAGTGCATTTTACACCTGCCCAGTTGTTTTGCATTCATTAGTTTTCAAAATACCCAAGAGATTTTTTTCGCCGAAAAATTTTTTTTATGCGATGCTGTACATAAAAAATTCCACGAAAATTGAAAATATTTTTGATCGATCCCAGACATGCAAAATATGATTTTAAACGCAGGAAAATGCATTTCTAATTGTTTTCGGTCGGTTAGACTTCTATTTCCCTTAAAATTTTGAAGTTTTTTGAGAAAAAAATTTTATGCCCCCTGATTTTTCGAACCGATTTTGAAGGGAGGGGGGGGAGGGTGACATAAACTTCGAAAAATATTTGCAACGGCCTTATTAAAAAAAAAACTAAAAACGAGAACATTTGCTTGTGGTCTCTATGTCAAGGTTTCTACTATAAACTAAACGGTCGAATAATTTGACGGGGAGAGTACCTAAACTTAAATCTATGATATATATTCAGCCAACTTTTTTTTCTAAATTCTGATTTAATCGGAGGAAGAGAAAACTCCGAATCAATTTACTGGTTCCAAGTAGAAATTGTTAGGAAAATAATCGATTATTTGAAGAAAAATTAAAAACATTTTAGTGGTTCCAAAAAATGAATCATCTTGGAAAGGTCGGTCAAAAAATTTATAATATTAACAAATCCATTTTTGCATTAAAGTACCCGATTTTCAATTTCAAAGTGAATTGTTATAAAATATGTAAAAAAATTGCATCAGTGTTCCCATGAACAATTCAATTTATACTGCTTAAAAATAATAATATTTCGATCTAAAAACTTTTACAACCATAACTTTATAAACCGAAGTTCTCGCAAAAATTTCACGCGAATAATCATTTGTTTTGTCTTATTTAGGGTGGTGCAAATAAGACCCAAAATGCAACAAAGTTATTTTTTCATAAACTTATTTTTATTAGTATTGATTTCAAAATGTTTAAAATATTTTATTCGGAAAGATCATACAATTTCACAAATGTTTAGTTAAAAAAATTGGACCATTAGTTGCTGAGATATTGGAATTAGAAAATGGGGAGCTGTTTGGGTGAGACTTTGAATCAACTTTGAATACTTAAATAATTTTAAAAAAAATAAAAAAAAGGAAATAAAATCCTATTCATTTTTCCATTATTTGTTGTTTCTCAGCAACCAGAGGTCCAATCTTCAATGTTTCTAAGGCGAAATTGTAAGAAATTTTCTGAAATTTTGGATTTTTTTTAATATTTTTTTATAAATTATTAAAAACGGACTTTAGGAATTTGTTTTTTTTTGTGAAAAGAAATTTGTTTGAAATCGGATTTTTTTCCGTGTACCATTTTTTATGAATAGACTTCATCAATACCTACAACTTTGCCGAAGATACATAATTGGTCAGAATTTTATCAAAAGATGCAGATTTTCGAATATTTACGTAGCATTTTTGAATGGACAGCTGCCGAAATTGTATGGAGATTTGTATTGGTGAACGAATGACACAAAATGGCCCTGGCCCATATGGGCATTGGGAAGGCCTCCCAAGGTTTTTTTTTGCAGCCGATTTTTGCACAAAAACTAAACATTTAATCAAAACATTTCGCAAGTTGGAACACGCTTATGTTCTATCCTGTATGTGATGATTCAGTAAAAGACCATGCGTTTCCATTGAATCGTGCCGGAAGTAACCTTTAAAGGAGACGCATGGTATTCGAAAGAAAAATGATAAAATTGAATCCTTCCCCCACTAGATATTGTCCCAACTTTTCCTCCCCTAAATCACCGGAGCTGCTGCCACTGGTACACACATCAACAACAGAGAAGCGCCCCCCTTCATCGAAGAGAGCTCCCCCATCGACGCTTGTCATCAATCGCTCTTCACGGCTCTCCCAATCTGCTGAACGGGTCAGGTCGCTTTTGCCATGTTGTTGCTTGCGTTATCTCTGCTGGCCGCGTTGCTCTCTTTGTTGTTCTGCTGCTGCTGCTTACCAACACTTGTTCGCACCAGTGATCCAGAGATCCCCCCAAACACGACGACGACGACCCCCCTGAACTGCTGCTGGCCAATTCTCGCGCTCTCTCGCGGATTCTCCCCCCAAATTTTGATCTGGTATTGGTGTGCAAGCTCCTTTTGGCTGCTGGTGCTCCATCGTCGTCATCATGCTCGGATCTTCGACAGTCTTCGTCTTGCTACGGCCCGTGCCGGAGAGTCGTCGTCGTCGTCGCGTCGTCTTGCCATAGGCCAAGAGGTTGTTGTTGCTTCAGTATTCAGTGTGGTTCAGCAGACTTGCAAAAATGTTCACATCTGTCAATGTACCGTAGTGCGTACGGGTCGTTTGGGTGGGTTTCTGCTCGATGTTCCGTGGTGCAAGTTGGTGGTCACTTGCTTCCTTCGCGGTGCAGCTGTTGAACAGTCCACGACAGTGTGATGTTCTGCATTAGTAGCTGGACGTGTTGTGGAGTTGGTTGTGTCCGCTGATGGACCAGTGTACAACAGTGAGATTGAGAGAGAGATAGAGAGAGAGAGGTGTGTACTGTGTACTACAGTACTACTAGCTGGCTAGAGCTAGAGCTGTCACAGAGAAAGGGTCAAACTCAGAAGAACAGTCAGCGGATGCTGACCGAGTCTATCCGTAGTCGTGGTCGCGGTCGTCGTGTTGTTCTGTGTGGAACCCCAGAGTGAAGGTTGAAGGCTCTCTCTGCTGTGTGTTCTCGTGACTCGTGGCGCGGATTCCGGGTTCTTCCGGGGAACCTTCCCCAAAACAAGCTAGAGCAGCAGTCACCACCTAGAAAGAGGAAGAACACAATCTAGGCCACACCAACAAAACTCCCAAAAAGCTATTGGTGCTCTCGCGCGGGTGCGGTGAGTTGGTCTCGCAGAGTCTCGGTGGAGGGTTTGGGCTCCTAGTTTGCGAGGAGAGGGAACACAGCCCCGAAAAAATTCCAGTGTGTGACAGACGGAGGGCTCGTGCTCGTACTCGTACGGGCAGTCAGGCAGGCAGTCAGCTAGTCGCGACTTGCGGCGACTCCTCGCGGACGAATAGGGTAAGCGGGCTTGTCGGTGATCAGTGAGAGGACTTTGTGAACCAAAATATTATGAAAAAAATACTTTGTTGTGTGATGCGAATCTGTGTAGTATATTTGTATTGCTTATTTAGACAAAGATAAAGATGGCAAATGGATGATTAAAAGGCAAAGTTATGTGAAGTTGTTGTAAAATCTAAAATTAATAGAAAGTGATTTGCTGGGAATACATTTATGAAAAAATTTATTGAAAAAACTTGTACAATTCGTTGTAATCTGTTTATAATATCGTCAGACCGGCCGAATCAGGGCTTCAGTCTCAAAAGGGACAGACGTTTATAGACTACCTGAAACCGATGTAATAATTTGTTTTGTTTTAAGGCTGATACGAAGATAGGAAGGAATGCTAAACTCCATATACAAAAAATCGACCAAGAATAGATCAAGAAAAGGGTCACGAAAAAATTTGTCTTAAGCGATACGCAGCTGAAAAGCAAAAGAAACGGAAAGTGGCGTTTGACGTTTCTTCGCGCGGTGCTTGCTTGCAATATGTTTTGATGAAAAAAACTAATAATTTAAATTTGCTTATTTCAATGCAACTGAAAATTACAAACGTCTCAATATTGAAAAAAAATGAATTCGTTATAATTCCGAATCTTTAAACGCAGAATCTTAATATTAAAATGACGGATTTTGTTCATTGCTTGAAATGAAATAAACGAGAGAGAATGCCCTACAATTATCATTAAATTTTCTGGCAGAAAAATTAAGAAATCAAAAACATTAATAAATTAAACAAAAATTAAGAAATTAAAAATTTAAAAAATCAAGGAATCAAAAACACAAAATTCTAAAATTTCAAAAATCCCAAAATTGTAAAAAAAATATTCAAATGTATTCGAAAAAATCTAAAATTTAAAAATACAAAGGCTCAACAATTTAAAAATTATAAATTCTTAAGTTAAACATTTTAAAAAAGTCGAAAATGAAACATTTGGAAAGTTGCCTATGCCCTCAACAATCAAGTATTCGGACACCTAGTTTCGAGTAGGAATCTCGCAATTGAGAACGCCAAAGCAATGCTCTAGAAAAAAACATGTTTAATTTATTTTATTTTATTAAATGAAATTATAATTTCTAATAAAAAAATCTATGAGTCCTAAATTTTAACAGTATTAAAAATCAAGGAATATGTTTTTGACCTAATATATGACTCTAAAAATGATTTTCTGGCGGCATTTTAGAATTAAACAGAAATTTTATAAATTAAATATTTCAAATACTTAATAATTTAAAAATTTAGAACTTAAGGATTTGTTAATGTTAAAATTTTATACCAGAATGTTAAAACTTTAGAATCTTAGAATTTTAGATTTTTTAAAATACAATAATTTTGGTTTTTTTTGTTTTTTTTTGTAGTTTTTTCAATGCTTAAATTAATGAATTCTTTAATTTTGTTTTTATAATTTAAATTTTTGATTTTTTTTAATATTTTAATCTTTTTATTTTTTTTCTCTTTTCTTGGTGGGGTTACTAAAAGAATGCGCAACTTTTTTTTGACCGCGTTCCTTCCGATATCCATACTGCACTTAAATCGAAACCAATAAACCTTTTTTTTGCAAGATATTAATAACACCGCTGTTCCAATTTGTCCTGATTCGCCCTAGAAAAAAAAATGGATAACAGATCGTTTAAAGACGTTCTTGTTTAGCGGAAAAAATATTAGCAATAGAAGCTTAACTTTAATAATGTTTAAAGCATTTTATGAAATTGTTTTTATTCAGATTTTGAAAGTTTTATTTTTTAATTGCAATAATTTAAATTACTTTGGCTCACCCATTCAGGTCATATATTTGCCCAAAACACTAAATTTTCTTAACTAGTCTATAAGTTTCGTAAGGCCTAAACATCATTTTCCTATCGTTACCGAAATTCAGGCTTGAAAGGGTTAAGCCAATGCAAATCCATCATATTGACAAATCATAATTTTGTTTAGTTAATTTAATTTGAATTTAAATCAAATAAAGGCTTGTTATTTTTTTTTTTTACAAATTTTGTGTTACGAAACCAGATATACCAAAAATCGAGAATTCATTGGTATTCTGCAAATTTGTGACAGTTGCATGAATTCAATAAGGCTGTTGCAAATATTTTGAATTTTTTACATTTCCAACATTTTTTATATGGACTGATGCATAAATGCTTAGATAAAGAATGATTTTTAGCGGTTAAGGTTTGTTCAATTTAAAAACAAAATATCCACCCCCCCCCCTTCTTTGAAGTGTACTTAAAAAGTCAGATAGCAAAATCTCAAACTCCCCCATTGAACAAAGTTGAGCAAATCGTTTTTACCATATTTTTTTCTAGAATCTCAACAATACGAGAAGTTTTTAGTGAGATTAACTCAAACACAATAAAATTTCACTTGGGACAACTATGCATTTATGGAAAGTTAAGATGTATCAAACATTCTGATGATTTTTGAATTTTTGAATAAAAAAAAGGTTTTTATATTTAATTTTTTTCTAACAATAATTTTCGGAATTTTGTCAGTTCACGTATTGTTGGACTATTTAAAAAAGGTAATATTTGTTATTGTAATTTTTTTTCTGATACTGAGTATCGAGACCATTGTCTTGATTTGAAACAGACGCCAACATTACTGCATTAGATATTTATCCATAACTAAATAAATAATTTCCATAGGTATTTCATGCCAATATTTATGAAGTTTTTTTTTTTTGGTGATTTTCAGTAGAATGAAAGAACAGATTAATTCAACAAATAAACAAATATTTTTTTTTGAAATAGTCCAATAAACCAAATTTTCAGTTTTTGCTTTTTGGTTGTTTTTTAATACCCCTGACTAAAGGTGGTTTCAAAAACACCCAAATAGCAAAAACTAGAAAATTTGGTTTATCGGACCTTTAAAAAAAACTCCACAAATAGATCCCTTAATTACCTAACCACCTGATAGCCCACTTACCCTACCACTCATTGCGCTCCGTACTCTCCCGACGCACACATAGATCGCCGATCGTAAATTTAACAACAACTGCAATAACATCAACAAAAACAGCACCAACAACAAAGTGTGATGTGGTGTTTCGTTTTGTTGGCTGGTGCCGTGTTGTGAATTTCCAAAGTGAGAGGGAGAGCAGATAAAGAGCAAGAAGAGCGATTCGATTGGACGGCGAGAGAGCGAGAGAGAGAGTCGGCAACCTCGATAATTTGCTAATATTTCGATTACACCAGGCAGGCTTAATTGAGGGGCTATCGCCGCGCGGAATTGATATCCGGCTCGTTTGCAGTTCGAGCCTTCCGGACTCGAGGACATCCCCATTCTTTGATCGGGGCGATGACATTTGAGTCACACATTTGAAGGAAAAAAGTCACGTGTGATTCAGAGAAATCCTTGGAGGTGAATCAGAAGTGAAAACAGTCAAAGTAAAATTCATAAAAAAAGTGAATAATTGTGTAAAATAGTGTAAAAAAGTGTACAATTTATAGTTGATCCCAAAAAGTCTAATAACCATTTCTCGAAAGTGTCGTTCGAATCTCGCTAACAGTTCTTGGTGTGTAACTTAAGGTGTGACGTCCCTACCAAGCATAAGCAAAAGTGCATTACGAGTCGGGCTGTGAAATCACTTGACTCGTAAGCAAACATTCGCCGAATTTCGGAACGGAGAGAAGTGTGACGAAGAGAGAGAACGAGCGAAGGCGGTGTGCGGCAGAGAGGAAAGTCAACATCATAACAGGTAAGAACGGGACTCGAAAAAGAGTTAATCTCTGAATATTTCGCGAGTTTCTCACCGGGTTGATCGGCGTGTGAGTGTGCGTTCACATGGAATTGACCGCTCACGGGCGCGTGTTGATCGGCCAAGCATTCATCCATATGATGATGATGATGTGTGGTTATTTTTGTAATGTCCGTCGGAAAGGGTGCTCAATGGGTTTTTATTGATTTTTTAATTTTAGTCCTGTGCTCATCATCATCATCATCATCTGGCGAAATGGGGGGCTTTTGATTTATCCTTATTAAGCAATTTTCAAACAAAAATAGTTTTTTTTTTAGTTTTATGATGCATGCTAAAATTTTTTAGTTAATTTACTTCTAGATTTTTAAAAAATATTAAAAAAATTAGGCAAAATTTCAGATTTCTTTAATTACATTATTTAATACAGAAAAGTAAAAATAAACTGTTGAAGGCCACAAAGTTCACAAATGACGCGAAAAAAAAACACAATTGAAGAGATGCAAGCGATTGCATGGAGATTGTCAAACGAGCCGCTCTTTTGCGGAGATTAATGGCTGTATGCATTTTGGCTATAAATATGCATTTTGTTTGCATGTTTCGAGCCAACTGTTACTAAGGGAATTTTGAGGGCATATCATTTCGTGCTTTTTCGTGGTTGAAATAAGTGCGTGGTTTCACAAACGTTCATTACTTAGTATTTTTATTTAAATTTTTGTCAAATTTTTAATTGCTTTACATGTTTCAAAACATGTTTTCAAAATACTGAGAAAATACTAATTATTTTTTTTTGCAAAAACTTAACGCATAGCTTTATTTGTTATGAATTTGTATTGCTTTTTTCAGTTTGCTGATTTTGCAAACCTTTTAGAAAAAATAGTTATCGCTACTTTCAAATTTTCTCTGCTTTTCCATGCTTCAAAGAGTGGAATGTTTCTTCGAAAAAAATGCTGAGAATTCTTTTTTTAAGATTTTTGTTTTAAATTCCTTTATTATTTATTACAAACCTACAAAAAAAAAAAGTCAAATCATGTGTTTTATGTTTAATTTACTTATTAAAATGTGCAAAATAAGACAAGAAACAAACATATTTATATATTTTTGATTCCAAAACGCTAAACGCTTTGAAATTTGAGTTTTCACTAAATTTTTGAATATGTGGGATTTGTTTAGAAATTATTAATCATAAAACCGTTTTAAAACATAATTTTAACTATATTAAATATATTATTATATAATTTTGTTTACGAGAACATCCATTCCAAACTATTTGAACAAAGAAATAAACAAGGTATTTCAAAAACGTTTAAAAAAACTAACCTAATCCACCTATGTGGTTGATGCCTTCCTCACTTTTTACCAAAAATGGGTAATATGAGTGGTTTGGACACACATTTAAGCTTTTTTTAGATCCAGAAAAAAACACAGATATAACTTATGTGGTAATATGGCCTTTTAATTACCTAATCAACGATGGGTCGTATGATGGATCCGGACATAGTTTACGTACATTTAAGTGAGCTCCGGCTTCAAAAAAGTACATAAATATCACTTAAGTGGTCATAACTCGAGGCAGGATGCCAGATCTTCAATGTTTTGGACTCATTGGAAAGGCCTTTCAATTACCTAACCAACGATGGGTCGGATGATGGATCCGGACAAAGTTTACATACATTTAGGTGAGATCCGGCTTCAAAAAGTACATAAATATCACTTAAGTGGTCATAACTCGAGACAGGGTTGCCAGATCTTCAATGTTTTGGACTCATTGGAAAGGCCTTTTAATTACCCAACCAACGATGGGTCGGATGATGGATCCGGACAAAGTTTACATACATTTAAGTGAGATCCGGCTTCAAAAAGTACATAAATATCACTTAAGTGGTCATAACTCGAGACAGGGTTGCCAGATCTTCAATGTTTTGGACTCATTGGAAAGGCCTTTCAATTACCTAACCAACGATGGGTCGGATGATGGATCCGGACATAGTTTACATACATTTAAGTGAGATCCGGCTTCAAAAAAGTACATAAATATCACTTAAGTGGTCATAACTCGAGACAGGGTTGCCAGATCTTCAATGTTTTGGACTCATTGGAAAGGTCGTTCAATTACCTAACCAACGATGGGTCGGATGATGGATCCGGACAAAGTTTACATACATTTAAGTGAGATCCGGCTTCAAAAAAGTACATAAATATCACTTAAGTGGTCATAACTCGAGACAGGGTTGCCAGATCTTCAATGTTATGGACTCATTGGAAAGGCCTTTCAATTACCTAACCAACGATGGGTCGGATGATGGATCTGGACATCGTTTACATGCATATAATGGAGATCCGGACATTTGTGAAAACACATTTTTATACATAACTTTTGAACTAGTTATCGAAACTTCAAACAATTCAATAGCGATGTATGGGACCCTAAACCAAGTCGAATGCAACTGGTTCGATCAAAATCGGTTCAGCCAGTGCTGAGAAAACTCAGTGAGAATTTTGGTCACATACATACATACACACACATACACACACACATACACACACACATACACACACACATACACACACACAGACATTTGTTCAGTTTTCGATTCTGAGTCGATATATATACATGAAGGTGGGTCTAGAAGCTTTTAATAAAAAGTTCATTTTCAGAGCAGGATTATAGCCTTACCTCAGTGAGGAAGGCAAAACGATGAGATTTAAAATACTGCTATAATGTTGCTGATTCTTTGATCATGAAAAGTATATCTCCTAAAGCGTGCAACAGTAATTTGAAGATCAATTTCGATTATAAAACATGTTTTGTATCCATGCAACTGTTTTTAAACAGCTGTTTGTTTGAGGAAATTTGATATTTATTCATGAAATTCCAATAATAAAATTTCGATTGTATCAGCTGAATCAGATCACACAAGTGATATTTGTACACACAACATTTGTAAAAGTTTATTTATTCTTATTAAAAATACATTTTTATACAGTTTTATGATTTAAGTTTCTGAATAAATCCCACTTATTCAAAAAACTCAGTTAAACTATTTTTTTAAATTGCTAATTGCTTATTATATTTGCCATATTTTGTCTTGTTTTGCACATTATTATGAGTAAATGACACATTAAACTCATCATTGTTAAATTTTGATTCCTACATTTTTTTTTTAAGTAAAAATCCTAATTTAATAATCAATACTATCATTTTATAATGGAAAAAATAAGTATTTTTAGTCCTTTTATAATGTCCAATAAATTATGTAGGTATAGCCTTGAACACTGGAAATATTTTTGATTGAAAAGACCAGATTTGGGTCCACGATCACCGGGGTGCTACGCCTGACGTCAAGATATCGGTGAAATGCTTAATTTTTGTCTTATTGAAATGCAAATTCTTTTTTTTTATGAAACTACGATTGGTAAAGCATATATTATACAAAACAGCTTTGAACTTGAATCTAGATTAGACAAAGGAAATAACATTTCAGTTTTTTTTATTCAATCTCGCTGATTTAATACATTTTAAATAATGTTAAAACATTGTTATGGCACAATAAATTGCACAGTGGTTCAGATCGCCAAACGAAGTCGAAATTTTAATTTTCAACAAATTGGTGCAATTATGGAGCTTCAGTGTTTTCGGAAGAGTTGTTGCAAATCAAAAGGGGAATCTTTTGGTTGAAAATTAGGGTGGTTTACGATTATGGTGTTCTAGATAATCTTACTTTTAAAGGAATATTTTTAGGGTTTTATTTTACTTTTCTGAAAACTTGTTAAGCACGCCAATTCATGCAACTTTGTCAAAGACACCAACATTGTGTCCCACAATCTACATCTTCTACGACACGTTTTATCAATAGCAAACCCCTTAAAAATTATAGCTTTGCTTTGATTGGCGTGCAGTACATTTTTTATAAATAGAAAAGATTACCAACAATATTTTCTGAGAATTTTATTCTTGAAATATTCTCATCGTGAACCACCCTATTTTTCAACTAAGCCAAACGTTGACTCTTCCCATGTGCAACAACTCTTCCAAAGACGGTAAAGCCCCAACACTGCACTTTTTTCGGAAAATTCAAAATTAACACTTAATTTGGGGATTTGAATCACTGTTTACCTTTGATATTTTAAATCTTGGAAGGGAAAACATTGATATTCAATTCATCATAACTAAATTAACTTATAAAACAGTTACTTAAAAAAATAATGATCTCTTTATTTAAAAGTAGCGAAATAATAACTGCCAATAATTTCAAAAAAAAAACAAAAAATTTCCTTCTTATCGCATCAGACTGCAGTGCACTCACTGCACTTTTGCATTTTCTTCAAAATGCATATCGGCAACCTTGTCGTTGCCGTCGCCGTCATCCACTCGCGACTCGATTCAAATCCGCGTTCCGGCTGAGCTAAGCACATTTATACATTTTGCTGTGTTTTGACAGTGTCACCTTTCTCGTGACGCCGTTACCACTTTTCAACGAGCTTCGTCTGACTGGGCCGGTTGAATTGGAACCGAGCAGCTCGGAGCAGAGTGGAAAAATAAATAGAACACCACGAATATAGACCCGTTATGCATGTGTGTTTTATTTTCGAACAACAAAATAATAATCGTGTGTGGTCACACTCTTGGCGTGAATATTTCCAAAATAGATTTATTTATAATTTATGGACTGCTTAAAATAGTTTAAAAATTTAACTAAATCTATAATTACTTTGAAAATAAAATAAATCTTCAAAATACGCCTTTTTGAATTGTTTCTCCCGAGGGGTGCCCTTTCAAGTGTCTCGTAGCATGCGTACGTGAGTGAAGGTGGAAAGTGATCGGCAGCAGCCAGGTGATTGCGGAAGATCGAATCATAATTGGCACTTGGTGTGTGTGCAAACGAAAATTTTTCCCCACAAAAGTGAACGCCGACAGTGAGTAATCTGCGTTGACGAAGCGAACGCTGCTGCTGCTGCGTTGACTGATGGACAGATTGTTATGCGGATGTCTTTCAAACTCGCAGCCAGTGGCCAGTATGAAGGGTGCCAACAGTTGGTTAGCACTGGTCACTGGCCGTCAACTGCCGATGCCGCAGTGACGAGAAGTTTACGCGTGCAGGTTGCACTCGTGACGGGGGTAGGAAAATCAGTTATTTTTTATTTATTTATTTTTTGTCACGGCAAATATCTTAACAGTCCAGTTACTGGACTGGTGTGATATACATTTAAAACACTTTTTTTAATTCAAATGTCGAAACTGTAGTTGTTATTAAAAATGCAAACATTTATTTTTTATTTTTTGCCTCCTCAAAAACAGATCTATTCTTTAAAAGATGATGATATTATTCATTCTTTCAATTGATGAAGAGAAAGCTCAAAATCTTCCTTAGTTGTTTGATAGTCCTCATAATTTCATCTACGATGTTTTTAGTTCTATTGAAGATCAAATTTCAATATTGTTGAACAAGATTTTACTTTTAATATGGATCTGAATGAAATAAAATCTATCTGAACAAAAAAATTAAAGCCCCTGGTGAGCATGGTATTTTTGACCTTTTACTTAAAAATACCAGAAGCAAATTAAAGTAGCTTGGTCAAAATGTTCAAAATTTTTTTTGATTTGGCATATACTCCAAGTAGCTGGAAAAATGTCAAAGATTTTGAAACCATATAAAAATCCTTTGGCATTCAACTACTCATCAGTTGTTGAGAGTTTCAAATTTATTTCGAAGTAACAACTCTGAAGGCTATTCTACAGGCATTGATCTTTAGGCATAGAAAAAGCATTTGACAATTTTGGCAAAAAAGGTTTAACGGCGAAATTAAAAAGGAAAAATTTTCCTGTTTATATCGTGCAAATTATTCAACTTTTTTGTACAGATCGCACCCTGCAGGTTTGTTATCAGAACGGCAGATCTGATCAAGTTGCTGGCCTCCTTCCAGGTAGCAATTTTATACAATATTTTTCTTAAGACTTGCTTGATTTTGAATTTTGATCCTATGAAATGGTGTTGTTTGGAATCGCAATTAAAAAACAAAAACTAGTTGCAAATCTTGAGTTTTTCAGCACTCGTCGTATATATCCTACTCGGCAAATCTCGTTGGATAAATGTACGACTCTTGCAGAAAAAAATCTTTTTGCAACTTGTTGCATAATCTACTGTTACTCACTAGCGTAATTCTCCAACAACTCACACAAAGTCTGAAAATGTAGCTCCGACTCCTTTTCGATTTACGTGAAACTTTGCTGTAAGGAGTAATTTTTGTACCTGATATCTTGTTACGTAGGGGCGTCAAAATTGTCCTACGGTGTACTTTTTCGAGTAAAAAAAAAGGCAGATTAAAGAGGGGCTATTTCCCGACATTTTTAGCGCTGAATCGACATATTTCGTTGGAGTTCTATTGGAACTTTCCCATCAATATTCATTCAAATGCCTTTTGTAGCATTTATGCCAGGGGTGCTCAAAGTTTTTGAATGGCGGGCAAAATTTAAAGCTCACATGAGCTTGGGGGCCAGTGTTGAAAAATTGTTTTTTTTTTGAAAAAATAAATTTATGTTATTTCAATCTTCAAAACTAAAAATGCATCTATGAGTTGCAGTACAGGTTTTTGGAAAAAAAGCTTCCAATAATTTGATTCAAATTTATTAAAATCAACAAAACCAACAAAAAAATGTTAAAAATTGTGATTTTTATGTCTCAACTAACATCATCAGGTTATAACATTTTTTTTAAGTTTATATACCACGGTTTGGTCAAGGTCGAGGTTTGGATGATCATTTTGTGGCTGAAGGCAATCAATATTTTAAAAATATAATGAAAATAAATGCACTTGTATTTTCAACGATTTTTTTAAATTTATTTCAAAATTTATTTAAAACGGTTATATTTCAATAAAGTGCAAGAAAAATTATAAATTGTTACCAAAGGATTTTAAACAACTATTTCTTCAATTTGAATAAAGTTTCAATTAATTTTGGTCTGCCTGAATTAGATGTTAGGCATTCAGATTCGTTGCTCAAATGTCATGAGCTCGAATCCCGAGGTGGAAGGTTTCTATGAGCAAAATAAGTATGAGGCTCAGCCCATTAAAAGTAGGTCCAAATGGATTTTGAAATAATAATGCATACCTAATTTTTTACTATATTTACAGTTTTCTAACCCATTTCCAAAAATGTCTAACTACATTTTTAACAAAATTTACTATTTTCAATCACATTGAATGTAAAATAAATTTAATAAGAACCAAAACTAAAACGATTCACAAAAAGCATAATTTTAATCTTAATTATGAAGAATTATACAAATAATTTACAGGTGAGTCAAAGGGCCATTTTACATGATCATTGGGTCCGCGGGCCACGAAAAAGCACCTCTCGGGCCACATTTTGCCCGCGGGCCATAGTTTGGTCACCACTGATTTATGTCAATATTTTAACACTACTTAAAAGTTTTCAAACCCATATTTTTAGTTTCCTAGTTTTTTTTAATTACTCCAAAAGCAAAGCTGGATGATTTTTTTTAAAACAAAATTGCACAACTGATAGTGAAGATACAATAAAATACTGCCCGAATATAAATTTGAGTATTTCAAAATGCTCAACTTGGAAAATTTTACCAAAAAAACTATTAAAAGCTCATGAAAAAAAAAAAATCTGCCAGCCCAGATTGAACCAGAATGCAGAGGTCGCAGAATATTTTCTCAAAATAAAATCTCAGCATTTGTTTATATTTAACAGAAATAAGCGCAATTTCGTAAAAGTAATAGCAATATTCTACAAAATCCTATATTTAAGTTTGGGTGCTCTCCTAATCGTATTATTTGAGCTTAGGTTCGAGTAGAAATCATGACAAAGACTTATGGTTATGGTATGGACTTATTAAAGTCCAACGATTTTTCAAACATAAAAATCACCACATTTTTTTTAAACAGATTTAAAAAATCTAATTCACTTTAGTATAGTTTTTGAATCATTCTTAATCTCTAAAATCAAAAATAAAACAATAAAAAAATTGTGATTCGATTATCCGAAGTGCAAATTTTCCGAGCCTTTCGGATGATCGAGTCTAGACTGTGCAATTTTTGCAATTTCGTAACGTTAGTTTTCCTTCACGAATGTTATTTGTCTTGATGTCAAACGCCAAAAGAAGTGCTAAAAAGTTGAGCTTCCTAACTAAGGGAGGGCCATAAAATCATTAAAAAAACAAAATGCATTTTCTGATCAGCTCTCCTAAACTCATTTGTAGACATACTATCAGAATCAAATTTCGAGCAAATTTCTGTACTTATGTAGTGAAGTTGATCAAAAATATGCACTTTGCTAAAATGTAATTTAAACACGTTGCAATTTTAGGTATTCCCTTACTACCGTCAATGGGGAATGGAGTGTTTATGAACGAAATAACGCTTTTGCTTGTTTTTTGTTTGTCGGGGAATCTTTCATAGAAGATTTGTTTACTCATTCTTAAAAAATAACAAAAAACAAGTCTTTTAAGTTAAAAATAAGAACAAAATCGTTAATGATAAAATGTGTGTGAATACATAAAACTTTGTGACAAAACTCATAAAAAATTGGATTGAATAAATTTTTATTCACTCATTTCTTTATCCAATGTTTGATTGAATTATTTTCAAAGCAAACGAATGACAACTTGCACTTTAGTTTTTCCTGACAACACTGCCCGTTTAACGCCGTGTACTTTGCTATGTTTGATTCCATTATTTGCTGACTTGCACTAGTACTCAGTCCGAACTGTGGTGTGGTGTCACAATGCCAAGCACGATTAACTAAATGCAACCGCCATGGCGTGCGTAACGTCATGATTCGAAATCCGGACACTTAGTAGCATATCATTTTCGTTATAGCTGACAAAAAATCATGTAATTAGTTGGAAATGAAGAAATATCATCAGGATGTAGTATAAACAGTCAGTTTAAAGAGAATGCATGCAAAATATGTCTTTTCTAACAATTTTTCATCAAAATTTGAAAATTAAAATGATTTGTTGTGCTTCGAATCCCGGACACTGATAAAAGCTGATTCGAAACCCGGACACTTTTGCTTCGAATTCCGGACACCCGTTTTTGCTAATGAATCGCACAAATTTGGACTGAAATGTTAGTGAATGGCATTCCTTAGGTCTCAAATAAGGCGTTAACATCAAAACAATCGATATTTTATATAAAAATTTGCTAGAATTTAAGAAAATCAAAACCATAAATTTCTGCTTTGCCATCCCGGTGCTTCGGACGCCTATGAAATATTTCACGTGAAATGTTTCGAATTTTTGGTAATCTTATAATTTTATTTTATTTTATTATTTTGACATTAATTACAGCGTTCAAACAAACTTTAAATGAAAGTTGATGTTAGTATTCATCAAACAACACAGTTTTGACATTTATAATGCGAACTTATATCCAAATAATTGATAAAACAAGATGAGGTGTCCGGGTTTCGAAGCGTCCGGGAATTCGAATCATGACGTTACTTAAAACTGTGTGTGAGTGCTCTAAAGTAGCGAGACTTGTTTTTGTCACCTGGCCAAAACTAAACAGCAACAGATTTATGATATGACTCAGCTGAGGGAGCTCAGTGCTGTAATCGTCGTTGCCGAGAGATGTTATCTTTATCGTGGTTGGACTTTTTAGGTTGCGGAACAGCCTTTCAGCGAGTGATTTTTAACCTGAGTTATGCGGAAAGTAACTGTAGCTTAATGCTTCATACGAAAAAAATGCAGTTTGTGACTTAATCTTGCTTTAATCGCCATGATTCTTCTCTGAACGGTTACGTAAAAGATGTTTAGAAAGAAACATGCTTTCGTACAATGGGTTCCATTTGACACAGAACATCGCAAGTACCCACTTGGCTCGAGACAGTGATTAGTGCTTTATCAATTTCTGTAATCTTGTTTTTATTGTCGCTCGAGTGGGCTTGTAATGTTTGGCGTTCGTTACCGCGGGATACCCGAGACACTTGAAGAGGGCCCTCTCAATAGTGGAATTAGCTAATTGGTGCTCATTAGTGCTAATTAATATGTCTCTTGTACGTGTGTAAACATCCAATCCGCTCCCGAGACACACTATCACGTGTGTGCGAGTGTGTTTCTGACTCGAGATATTGTTTTGTTATGTCATACAATCTGATTCTGTTGCTCTGGGAGACGTGGTGGACACCTCTCAGTTTGAGCTGGTGGCTGTTTGTGTCATAATTATTTATCGTCCAATAGATGCGATGTGTTTATCTTTTTGCTGTCGTGCTCATGTATCAACCAACTTGTGAAAGTGTCATCTTAGAAAAAATGTTTTTGTTTAAAAAATCATTGAAAAATTCAATGTGTTTCCTAAATATTACCAGAACTAAAGTATAACATAAAGTCCTCGATGAAATGCACAAATATTTCGTTCTCCACGCGCCACAATCCGCTCGAAAAACTTTCCACGACAGCTGGAATATTTTCCCTATCAACTCACGTGACTCGAATTGCTTGCCACCATTTTTACGCTATATTCCTCGGAAAGAGCCTTGTCTAGCAGCAGCCAAACCCAAAAACCACCCCCAACGCCACCCCCCGCCGCAGCTCAATAATTCTCCCCAAAGGAACTTTCCTTGGGCGAACGAAGTGAAAGTTGAGCTGAGGGAAAAACGAAAAACCCGGAAGAACCGCAGCGCCCAGACTATCTCGAAAGCAAGCAAGGAAGCGGGACAAAGCTCGCGCTGTGGGAAATTGATTTTTCATCTGTGCTTCCTCTCTCCATCGGGGCGCTTTTCCGGCGATTTCTTTTTTTTTCCTTTTTCTGTTGCTGATGCTTTGAATGGGGTTGGCGGGTGCAAGCGCGATTCTCAAACTTGGTGGATCGCAATTTTCTTTCTGTTGTTGATGGTTCTGTCGCTGATTTGCTCGGGAATTTTATTTCTTATTTTGTGTACGGTTAGGGAGTGGGAATTGTGGGATTGTAAGATTGGGTGTTGGCGCTGTGTATGTGTTTGTGTATTTTTTTCTGCTTTAGATAAGACAAATCTAGGTCACTGGTTGTAGTTGTGGGTGTAAAATTGGCGGAAGCGATCTATGGGGTGATGAATGAAACATTCAATGCAACAGATTAAACCGATTTGGGTTTTTGGTTTGGTTTCGGGAGGAATACCACAAAGATGGTTTGAAGGATTATTTAGTCTACCATAAAAAATTATTATAATTTTTTAGTCATGGGAAGTAAAACTTACGTTATACCCAATCAAATGTTCCATTCAATTACTAAGACATTATATTCATAAAATCACAGTAAAACTGCTCAAGTTTTTTTTTGCAAAATATGTCCGTTTCATAAATTTTTCTTATTCAGCTCGAAAAATGTAGCATTTTCAGCATGACAAATTTCTAAGCAAATAAGATTATTTTTACTCATGGCTTAAAATTGTTGAAAAACATGTTAAACAATGATGTCATAATATACATGATTTTTTTCTTTTATTGAAATATCAATCGCATCCTCACACAGAAAAAAATAGAATTTTACAGTTGTAAAATTCCAAGGTTTAATATTACTTCTGTTATGATGTAATATTATCGAAATTTAGATTTAAAAAATTGAATAACACTGGAAAAGAGATAAATTTACACATCTTTATAGATATACTTTTTTTGAAGATTTTTTTTTCAATTTTGTAGGATTTCCTTTAGAAAAGTCCCTGAAAATCGATAGATTCATGTACGCATCGATCGAATTTCTATTAAGTATGTCTTGAGCGACTTTCAATTAAATTTTGATCAATATTTAACCTCCAATTTACGAATCATAATAAAAATCCAATTTGTCGTCAAAATTAAGCAATATGTTGCCCGGAATATTAAATTGTAATGCTATTTATTACCCAATAGCTTCCCAAAATTTTTTATCATGAATTAAAGCTTCATTAAGTGTTTTTGACTATTTCAAGTCTGGCTAAAAAAAAGTGAGCAAGCTAACTGCCAAAGTGAAGACAATAGATTTTAAAGTTTAGTGTGGCGAAAATGGGTTTAATTCTCCGATATAACACCATTACATTTTAAAACATTTTCGAATTAATCGCTTTGTACAGAACAGATTGCAGGAAAAGTTCGCAAAAAGCATACATTTTGGATCAATACAAGTAGAATTTGCCCAAATTTGATAAAAAATATACGAAAAAAACGAAGTTGACTTTATAGCTGTCGGCCACCATTGCTAGTACCTACCACTAGTGTCTTCCTTTTTATCTACAACAGGGGTGCTCAAAGTATGGCCCGTGGGCCAAACGTGGCCCGCGAGGTGATATTTTATGGCCCGCGGACCCATTTTGAATGATCATGTAAAATGGCCCGATGACCACTTGTAAAGTGATTTTATACTTTTTCAAAATTATGGTTTATTTTATGCTTTTATATGCTTATCTTTTTTTATTTTTTTTGTTAGTAAAAAAAACTTATGATTTATCAATATTTTGATCCCCACTTCAGGATACAAATAATATGTTCAAAATATTTTATAATTAAAACAATTTCACACGTTTCAATGTGAGTGAAACAAGTAAATGTCGTCAAAACTTTCATCAAACACTTTTAGAAATATCAAAAAGACGTTCAAGTTTGGCTTAGGTAGAATTCTGTAATAGTTGCAAAAATCAAAGTTTTCTTTAATAATTTGCAAGCCACCCTCAAACTTACATTGCACTTCCTTAGGGATTCGAACTCATTACAGTTAGATAACGAATCTGATTGACTATCAACTGACAAAATGTGGAAATCGGAGGATCAAGTTTGCAGCAAATATTTTACAAAGCTTTCGTCGATCAACCCACCCCTTCACCATTATTAAAAAATTGACTCGAAAAACCAGGAGCAAAAATATATTTTCAAAAAACTTAAAAAATGAAATTTAAGAGCATTCAGCTGAAATTAATTAAATATGCATTCCTTTGCATTTTAAATCATTTGAGCATGTTTGGGTTTATTAAAAATAATTTGAATGTTAGTGAATTTTTGATGAAATAAATAAATGTTGTTTCGCTTTTCTTTTCTTTTTTTAATAATGATTGCAGGTTAACTATACGGAAGCTTAAAACATTTTCCTAATTTTTTTTATTGAAATGTTGAAATTCTGGATCTCAACGATTTTTCATTAGCTACACTTAATTTATAGAAGAATTGTTCAACATGTAATGTCACCACAATTTTCGAAATATAAAAACAAAACATTTATTTTTTTTTTGAAAACACAAGTACATTAGGCTAAGAACTTTTTTTTTCAAATACCAGAAACAACAGTACCGATTGAAACTCGTTATTTTGTGGTTTCTATTATTTTGAAAAGATTTTTTTTAAATAACAGAAATGTCGGATCATTTACATTAAAATAACGTAATTTATTTTTTTAACAACCTTTTTTTGTAAATTTGGCCCGCAAGCTCATTTGAGCTTCAAATTTGGCCCGGCCTTCAAAAACTTTGAGCACCCCTGATCTACAAGGACTTCGCCGCCCTGGGCTCCTAAGTGTTTGAAAGTATGGCACGGAGCGACGGCGCCGAATACCCATATTTACACAAAGAATTTTAGAGCGCCCGCCGCAGGACTCGAACCGGCGACCTCTGGATTGTGAGTCCAGTGCGCGGTCAGATTGATCCACATGGGCGGGACAAAAAAAAATATACACTCTCCAAAATTTCTGGATTTCATTCCTTTTCCCACAATGAACACTACCCATTTGGTTATTTTTATCGTTCTAATAAAAAAAATCTATGAGCTTCATTAAAATTTTATATCATTTTTATGTTTTAGCAACATATTATCATCATTACAATTATTGAAGTATTATATTAGCATTTATCACATTGGTACCCAAAGTTTTCGAATGGCGGGTCAAATTTAAAGCTCACATTAGCTTGCGGGCCAAATTTAAAGTATTGTTTAAAAAAAATATCACTTTATTGCAATTTAATATTAAAAAAAGAAGCTTTTATCAGTTAGAGTTTTTTTCTTCATAATTACAGGTATTTATTGGGCATTTTCTTCATTTAAATATTTAAAAATAGGAAATTACAATTTTCCAACAGTTTTGTTCAAAATAGCTTACAATCAAATGGGTTTGAATTTATTGAAATCATCAAAACCAAAAAATAATCAAAACAACTTTTTTTTATTCAAATGCTTTTCAATGCTTTTTTTCATGAGCAACTAATGAAAAATCTAAGGATAAATCATTTTGGGAGTATTTTCCAATAAGACTCCTACTACTTAAATAAAATTTCATGTTATGTATAATTGGACGCCCGATTTGATAGCGTACTCAAAATTCCGAAAAAAAAACGTATTTTGCATAAAAAAAACACTTAAAAAGTTTTAAAACTCGGCCATTTACCATTACTCAACTGTAATTTTTTTGGAACATGTCATTTTAAGGGAAATTTATTGTACTTTTCGAATCTACATTGACCCAGAAGGGTCATTTTTTCATTTAGAACGGAATTTGTCATTTTTAAATTTTGTGTTTCTTCTAACTTTGCAAGTTTTTTTTAGAGTGTAACAATGTTCTACAAAGTTGTAGAGCAGACAGTTACAAAAATTTTGATATGGAAATATAGAGGTTTGCTTATAAACATCACGAGCTATCGCGATGTTACGAAAAAATGTTTTGAAAAGGTTGTTAGATTCAAAAAGTACATTAAATTTCCCTTAAAATAACATGTTCCAAAAAAAATTACAGTTAAGTAACGGAAATGGCAGAGTTTTTTTTTAAAAGTAGCGTTATTTCGATGAAAAACACGTTTTTTTCGGAATTTTGCGTACGCCGTTAAATCGGGCGTAAAATTTTGCATAAAAGTCCCTTTGACACCAAATTTCTATCTCATCACTGTTTCAGGCTACAAATTATTGAAAACACTTCTTTTTAGCATGTTTAAAAATGAAAGGGGTCGTACCTCCCCTCCGTCACGAGATATCTAAAAACGGACCTCGGATTCGTGATCAGGGACAAAAGTTAGGAAGAAGTTTCACGCAAATCGGAAAGGGAGGTCGGGGCAACTGTTGTGTGAGTTGGTAGAGAATTACCCCAATACAAAAACACACAGAAGAATACTACCAAAAGTTGCTCTAAAGTATTCCTTGATTGGGATGTTCATCGTGACGGTTGACCCGTCTTCCCCAACTAAACTTTACCCCGAGCACAATTGAATTGTAATTGGCTAGGTAAAGCTCTCATCTTCCATCCCGATCACGTGTGCGTCATTCTGCTGCCTGCCAAACTGGAGCACAGGGAATTTCCATCAGGATTCCTACAGCAGCCGAGATGACGTCGCCATCGTCCAAGTGTCGGGTCCACAAAGCGCAATAAAAAAAAGCTGCTCAAGGAACAAAGGAAAAACGGAAATTAAAAACTTTGAGTGTAGGCGGTGGTGAGCTTTTTGGACTTTAACCGTTAACTGGCTTAGGGTGGGGGGTCGACAAAATTTATTTAAAGTTAAAAATTAAACTAGCTTCAAGGCGTTAAATTTTGTGGTTTGAAAATCTTTAACCCCCACGAGAGTAACTCCTCAAAGTTAAGCAAACTTAACCGGGGCGTTATCGTTCATCATCCGGGTGCGGCCAGCAAAAATGGTTTAATGAGATGGAATAATTTATCCTGTGAACAAGATTCCAATCTCGTTGAAGAGGCCATTTGGGAAGCTGCTGCCTGAACAATTCAAGGATTTGCCCTGCTGGACTGGGCGTTGGATGGGCTGTGGTTCTTTATTGGCACTCATCTACCGAAACACACACAAACACAGCCCCAGTTCGGGGTGAAAGCAACGAGTTTCCTTAAATATACACACTAACGACAACGGAGCAGCAGCTAAATCAACTTCCTTTGGCCCATGCCGAGGAGCAGCTATTCAAGGAACGTCCAAATTGGCCCGACTGCCTGACTGTGTATAGTGCCCCATTATCAGGCAGGCTGGCCATTTTTGGCAACGGGGACGACGGTCTTATCTTTGGTTTAGGTCCTTCTTCCACCACCGCCAGGAACTACCACCAGCAGACACAATTCCGGGTTCCGAAAGTTTGTTGTTACATGGTAGAGGGGGTAGATAAAATTCTCACACAAAAGCTCGATGTGCTTTCTTGAGGAGGAGAAGGAGGTGAGGAAAGTCCGAATTTTTGGGGCCAACAAAGAATATTAAAGGATTTAATTAAATTTCTTCGGAGATTTCTGGAGATTTGTTTACAGCGACAAACTGGTCCTTCTGGGAGCACTGATTGCTAGAGGAAGTTACTTGGTTGATCCGCTTGGAAAAGAGATTTAATTATTAGCTTATTTTTGGACTTTCCGGAAAATAGTCCGCATGGGCAATTAATTGAATTGCCATTATTTAAGGTGCAAACTTGAGAGCCTATGAAAAGGTCAACAGGACTTCAACAAGATTTGAGCAAACTTTGTTATTTAATAAGCTTCAAAGAGTGATGAAGTTGGAGGACACGTCATCGCTTATTAATCACCCTCTACTAAACACCAAATTTATTTTTATTGAATAAATTTTGAACATTTTTTTTCGACATGTTATAATTTATCATTTATTGTTGACATAGATTTTTTTGGATGTGCGACAAAAGGTCGAAGGACATATGGTCGAATGGACAAAAGGTCGAAAGCCAAAAGATCGAAAGACATTAGGTCGAATGGACAAAAGGTCGAAAGTGGACAAAAGGTCGAAAGTGGACAAAACGTCGAAAAACAAAAGGTCGAATGTGAATAAATGAAAATCCATTCTTTCAAATATGAGCAGTTTTTTGAAAAAAAGTTCAACTTCTAAAATATTTTGGAAGTTTACTTTAATTTAAAAAAAAATCTATTCTTGATTGTCATTTTTTATGAGTTTTTCTATATTTAAAACATAAACAGTTCTTTCAAAAAAAAGTTTGACTTCTAAAATATGTTTTACGTTTTTTAAAACAACCTTTTCTCGACTGTCGTTTTTTGTGAATTTTTCAATTCTTTTAAATATGAGCAGTTCGCTAAAAAAGTTCTAAAATAAGTTTTAATTTTATTTTTAAAAACAACCTTTTCTTTTTTGTCGTAATATTTTTGTGAGTTTTTCCATTCTTTCAAACATGAGCAGTCCTTTGAAAAAAATTCGACTTCTCAAATATTATGGAAGCTAATTTTTTTTTTTAAACAATCTATTCTTGATTGTAATAACATTTTGTGTTTTTCCATTCTTTCAAACCTGAACAGTTTTATTTTAAAGATTGACTTTTATAATACTTTTCTATTTATTTTTATTAAATAACCTATTCATGACTGTCGTAATGTTTTTGTGAGTTTTTCCATTCTTTCAAATATGAGCAGGTCTTTCAAAAAATTCACTTTCTAAAAATTTTTGTTTGGTTTTTATTTTATTTTTAAAAACCTGTTCTTGACTGTCGTAAAGTCTATGATCCATTCTTTCAAATATGAGCGGTTCTTATAAAATATTTTGTAAGTTTTCAATTATGGCTCATGCAATTTTTTTTTCAAAGTTTATGTCGATATTTGAAAAAAATCGACTTTTTGTCCATTCGACCTTTTGGCATTCGACCTTTTGGAATTCGAACTTTTGTCAATTCGACCTTAGGTCTTTCGACCTTTTGTCATGCATTCGTTTTCTTTTGATCTTAAAACCATTAATTTTGTTCATGACTTCTGGTTTATTGAGTGACAACCTTCTGTTTATCAAAATTTTGAGTTTTGAAAAGATTTTTCGTTTAATATAAAAGAGACTGATAAAAGGATTCAAATCTTGACATATACTTTATTTGTCTACTATTTGCCAGCTTTAGCAGTGTTTGGTTATTGGAACAACACATATATTTTGTATTTTTGGTATTCGTTCTGCTGACTACACAGCAAAAAATCCGATGGTAAAATCGCATGCAGAAGCATGCACATCACCTTCGTCAAAATAAACATTTAATATTACACACTGCATGTACAATTTTTGCAAACACAAAAAAAAAGTTGCAATCGATGGGATTCAAACCCAGCACCAACAGTAAGGACTGGCGCCTTAGCCCACTCGGCCATCCGACCGATGAAAAGCTGTAAGGATAAACGCATATATGAGCTTGACATTTCGGTCAAGTAGGTTTCCCATACTGATGGGCTACATATTTCAGGGTGTAAAATCACATAAAATTACATAAAATAATGCAATATTTATTTTACACCCAGGCCTTTTACACGCAGCTGGATTACTACTTTTTTAGCTGTGTACCAAACTAAACCAAAAGAGATAAAATAACTTTGAATTTTAGATTACTTTTCCAAAAAAGACCATCGCTTCTTTTTTCTATGTAGATTGGACCATTTGTTTAAGTAAGCGAGAATTGAAATAAACTGATAAGATACAAAAAAAAAAAAACGATTGAAATACTCAATTTTAAAAATATCTCAGAATTGTAACACCACCAATCAAAAGCTAAAACCTCAGCTGTCAGCAAGTTACAACCATCTTTGACTTTGATTTGCTACCTTATACATTGAAAACACACTATTAGAAGCTACCTACTACAAGTCGCCGACACTAAGAACCACCTCCACCAACCGTCATCACTACAACCGCCTTCCACGTCAGAGTAATTTTCGTGGGAAAATCTTCTGCCTCCCCCCAAACCACCTACCCTCTCAAACTGACCAGTGGACCAGCCTCTCTCAGTCTATGATTCATGAGTTGACGGCTTAGGATCGCCGCCGCGGTCTGGTTTGCAGCTGTTACAAATAAATCAACCGCCAAAATTGGGCATACCCAGAGTGTCAGAGTATAGAGTAAGTGCCCGTCTACCTGGCCTAGTATTATGGACTGGCAGGCAGGCCCTAAATTGGCACCAGTTACGGGGGTTCGACTGTGCCTGCTGTCTACTATAGACAGATACGTACGGGGAATGTGATTGATGGGTTGATGAATTGGGCGCGTTTGCTTTGGAAAGATTGATTAATTCTTGGATGTTTTTTTTTCGCAAGCGGCAGCAGCGCCCGCGACCGAGCATTCTTTCTCTACATGGTTTGTTTGATGTGTGTACGAAAAGCGAAAGACACGGGATCATTATTGGGAATTTGTTTTGACACGAGTAATGGTCATTCAACTGTCTCGATATTGGATGAATTATGAGTTCGAAGTAGTTGGGGTACACATTTCTAAATAAATAGTAAAAAGTCAAAGAAAAGATAATATGTTTATTTGTATTCTCCTTGTCAACTGAATTTATTTTTTGTGTAAATATATTTTTCAATAAATATATTTAATTATGGTTTGAAAAAAGTTTTATTGAATTTTAATAATTCCAAGAAAAACAATGAAATTCCGTAGAAACATTTCAAAAGGGCGAAACCTTGGATGTAAACAAACTGTCTATTCCACTTGATCTAGTGGCAGTTCACGTTGAGTAAGAGTGGGATAACATTTAAAGTTTCCTCTTATTAAAAATTTACTACGGAATCGTTAACTGTTTAGATTACAGGTTTTCGGTATTTAACATTATAATATTAGTCAGATTTTTATACTTGATTAATATTTTAAGTGTAATGCGGATACATACTTCAAATCTAATTTTTGAGTTCCTATTTTTTTGCATTTGTAAATTATGTTTTTAGCAATTTTTTGAACATTTATTTTTTTTATTTTGAAAATGGAGCTCAAAATTCACATCGAAATATTTCACTGACTGATAATAGTAAGAAGTTTCAAAAATCTAGCTTAACATTTGAAAAGGTCGTATGAAAACATAAAATACTGTTTTGAAGGTCTCGGGACCAAAGAGCCTATGTCTGAAAATATTTTTACCTGATTCTGACCTTTTATCCTTTTTCTGAGATACGATTTTTATGAAATAAAAACTGGGGTTTTCGACGCGCCACGCGCAAAAATGGGAAAATGACGAAAACGGCAAAAAAAAACGATAACTTGAAAATTTTAATTACCTATACATGTTAGGGTACCAAAAGTTGCGTATTTCAATAACGAAAGTTTGTCCCTGTTTGTTCAAATGCTTGGATATTGTATCTGCTAGTGCAATTTTTATTTAAAATAAAATTTATCATTTTATAACATATTCCTTAGGTATCATATTTTGTTCAAAATGGTTTGATTTTTTGGATTGTTTTTGGTAAAAAAATACCGCTCAACAAAGTTAGTACACGTCTCTATTCATACTGTTTTTTTTCGATTTTTCGGTAGTGACTTAAATGGAGATAAGAGATAATGTGAAATTGTTGTGAAACATCAAACTATACAATATTAAATATTTAATGGTGTCACTTTCATTGTTTCCGCTTCTTTTCTTTATTTTTTTTTTGGCTTACATGAAAAAAGATTTTCTCTAAGTGTTAGTCATACAAAAAATACTATTAAAAATATTTTTTTTTTTGCAACAAATATTCAATTTGAATCACATTGGATAAATAAATGAAGTTGATTAAAAATCCGAATCACACGAAAGTACATATAAATTTTCGATTTTAACCTTCAACCTAAAAATTCGTCAAAACTTCCAATTTGCATCTGATTTTTGATTTTTGAAAGGCATTGCAAATATGAACTATTTCAGTTTTAGAAAATTGTAGGATTTAAAATTAGACTAATCTTCTGGGGTCACCTTTACCTGTTTTTATTTACAAACATTTCCATCAAACATGTGATAGACAATGGTATCGTTTAAGGGCAGAAAATATGAAAATGAAGCAAAAAAATTAAAAAGTGGCTGTAAACATGTGAATAATTAGAAAGGCAAAAGGTAATGATAAGAGGTAGTATAATAAGCGAAATACTATCAGAAACAAAAAAGTAACTAATCAAGATAAATGGAAAATTAAATACTAATAATTAAACAAACAAAAAAAACATAGAAAAAAAAGTAATGTTTTTCGTTGAATAAAATTTGCTCATAATGAAGTCCTAACCAAGAGAGAAAAAAATTGAAAAAATGGGTATCAGAAGGTTAACTGTTTTTAACAAGATTAAAAAAAAGCTTTCTTTTCTGATGTCCCTGTTCAGTTTGTAGTCTAGATTATCCCTAGTTAATGGTTATCAACTAATTATCCGATTTCTAGCTTTAAAAACTTAACAAATAAATTGAAAAATGGTTCTAATGATTATTTAAAAAAATATTCGAGTTATCCAAATGAAAAAAAAAATCGCGATAAAAAGTTTTAAAATCAATTTGCTTTAAGATTATATCTAGTATGTAAAACTTTTTCTATGGAATCAATTATTGAAATTTGATCAAAAACCAGTTAAAATTCTATTAATTGTGTACGACATGTAAGCGCTCTAAGGTACAACAATCGTCCAATCAACCATTTATTTTCCAATAGTTTAGGTTGCTTTGCGTCAAAAATAAATCTTCTGATTCATGAATCGCCTCTATTGTTGACCGCATCCTGTCGACACGCTAGTCAATCGTTGAAATGAGGTTTTATTTTATCCTCCCCTATAAATAGCTCCCATTTTCTTCTTATTGCCAATATTCCCAGAATAGCGCGTTCCCAAGTTATTTTTTCTTTTTCTTTCCCCCCCTCAGTGCCATTTTTACCTTGCAGCTATTTCTAAAAATTGCAATTAAAGTAGGATACCATCGATCAAACCACCACGGGACTCCTCAAAACCCAACTTCCTTTCCCCCACATAAACACACACACCCATTGAGGGTGGTAATTACAAGCTTACCTGTTCGACCGTCGTAATTTATCCTCTCCCTCCTACCATCAACAACGTACCCCACAAACTGTTCACTAACATGGACCCTGGTATCTTTCTTCCTTTCAGATCTCAACTTGTGGTCGACGGCGCACACAAAACACGGAAAGCTTTGGAAATAATTAAAAGCTTCCTTCTTCTGGAAAGGAAAACACCGTTTATTGGACCTTGCAACAATATATTACAGGCTGGTCGCGTGTGTGAACGAGTGTGTTTGTGGGGGTGTTCGTGGGCACGCTTCACCGAGTATAATAATTAAAAATGAATTCTATTGTGTTAAAAGAGGAAGAAAAGAGGAAATGAAAAATTGATAATGTCCTGTCGGAAAAGCTTCCAAGGCCGCCAAGCCGCCTTGCCGCGCTAAATGGTATGAATTATTGAATTTTGTGTTCCTCACCACCATCAGCAGCACGTGAAGCAGTGCAAATCACGTGAAAACGAGGCGCCATTAAACGGCCTGCACACCCCACGTGGACCGCCCCAGGGGGTGGCGAAGAAGAAGCTTTAATTGAGTGAAATTGATAGCGTAGAAGAGGAAAGGAGGAGGAGGAAAAAAGCTCCCGGAACGATGGCCTCCTCGGCGGTAGCAACGTTGAGTGCGGACGGCAAGACGCAGCCGGCCCAGAACCAGCAGTCCCCGCGGAACACCGGCGGCCAGTCGACGACGGCCGTCAAGCTGGGCACGATCGAGGTGCCAAAGGCGCTCCAGGATGGCGAAAAGTTTCTCAAGTGGGATGAGGTGAGTGTGAAGGGCGATGGATGACCTTCTCGATGGGCTCTTCTGCGTTTCATGTTCTTTAATTGATTTATTGCGGGAAGTTACGGCGAGGCGGGGCCTCAATCGGGAATGGTTACGAGGAATGAGTGTGAGTGTGTATTTGAGTATGTGCTTGGTTAGAGGTTTCTTTGCTTGATTTATTCGAAATATATCGAATCGAATCGAATTTGAAATATTCGTTTTTTTCAGAAGAGATTTTCTGATTTGGTGTCTTCTGCAAAGGTGTACGTTATGATTAGGGCTTAGTTTTTTTTATTTTTCGAATATTTAAAAGACTAAAAAAATTTTTTGGAGCCCTCCTCATGAACAGAAATGCAATTTGGTGTCATAAGTTCGCCCGTACCAGGCTCCATATAATTTTCAGTTAATCATACAACAATGGTACGTTAATATTCTAAAATTTGTTTCCTTTGGAAGATCTGATCTAATTGATTTGGTGTCTTAGGCATAGTTGTAGGTAATAAGGACCTTTTAGAGAAAAATGGAACACTAAGTACCCCGCTCAGTAAAAATTACCCCCTGCTCCACAAGCGGAAAACGGATTTTTGGGTTATTTTAAGCGTCTTGCAAATTTTTAGCGAAATTGGTTGAGATTAACCCATTGATATCCGAGCCTGAAGTTGGTGAATACAGTCATGCCTCGGTTTAGCACCGCATATGGGGGATGTAAAACCGGGGCGTGCATAACTGATGCACTGTGACAGAGCTATATGGGAGACATTAGCTGTAATCCTATGAAAAATCATCCAAACATTAAACAATTATAGTGTTTTAGAATCGGGATGATGTCAGCTATCCATTTTGCAATTATAAGCACACGAAAATTTTCACAAAAATACGAATATTTCCTGTGAAAATGCATTTTTTCCGAAAAAATACTTAACATTATTGTTTTTGCTGTATGGGTATCAAATGAGCGGAATATTTTCATACATTCCGATAGCGTAAGTGGGGTGACATTGGGTCTGGGAGGTGAAATTGGGTCAAAGACATCTTAAGATGACTTTGCTGAAAAAATCTCGTTCCTAGGACAAATCCTGTCATTTTTGCAACTGTTTAAAGTTGAGGCACTTTTTTGGCCTAAAATGACCTCTCGAAAAATCAACATTTTAAACTTTCTGTTGGAATTGATCCAAAAGTACCCAAATGTTTGAAAATCTCTAATTCAAACATTTTAGCATGAGAAACACTGTTGGATGACTTGTTCTTACCGTATCTTTGTATTTGAGTACATTTTAGTTTCATCTGACCCAATGTCACCCCCTCTAAGGGGTGAGCTTGGGTCAATTTTCAAACGATTGCCATTTAAGGTAGATTCCATCAAATTACACCATATTTTGTGAAAATTTTAGTCACGGCGTGGACAGATAAGATGTATTTCTTAAGTTCGGAATAAATATAAACAAACAAACAAACAAACTATCTTATAACAATTCTACGATAAAAGATTTTCGATGTTATTTAAATTGTGTTTGTTATTTAAAACTTACGAGAGGTGGGTCTCGTGGCGCAGGGGTAGCGGCTTCGGCTGCCGATCCCGATGATGCTATGAGACGCGGGTTCGATTCCCTCCTTATCCACTGAGCTTCTATCGGATGGTGAAGTAAAACGTCGGTCCCGGTTTCTCCTGTCTCGTCAGAGGCGCTGGAGCAGAAATCCCACGTTAGAGGAAGGCCATGCCCCGGGGGGCGTAGTGCCAATAGTTTCGTTTCGTTTCGAGAGGTGTATCGTTTTTTGACCCATAGTCACTCCCACTGACGGTATTAATTATATTTTTGTGAAACACTCAAAATTTTCACAAAATTACGTAATTTCGAAAAATACTGATATTTTAAGTTTTTTACACCATAGGTATCAAATGATTAGAATGTTTTCGTATATTTCGTTAGTAATAATATATTTTGTGAAATACTCAAAATTTTCACAAAATTACGTTTTTTCGAATAAATAAAAAAAAGTTTTTTTTTGCAATTCCGTCGTGAAACTACTAACTTTTTCTGTCATTCTTGAACGACGAAATAGTCTACTATTCTGTACCAAAAATAACAGAATCGAATAGCAACACTTTTCAAAATAAATGCAGAAAAGTTCTACTTTTCAGCACTGAAATGGGTGCTGAAAAGTTGAACTTTTCAGCACTTGTTTCGATAAGTAACACTTTTCAAAATTTTTTTGATTTAAACAATTTATTGACAAAATACATGGAAATTTGACTTAAAATTTCACTCAATGGGTGAATTTCGGAATTGCAAAAAATGTTGTATGGAACTCGTTGCAAAACTTGATTTTTTCAGCACTCTTCGTATTTATCCAACTCGGTGAACCTCGTTGGATAAATGTACGACTCGTGCTGAAAAAATCCTCTTTTTGCAACTTGTTGCATAAACTACTATTACATAACGATTGGAAATTTGTCATACATTTCGATAGTAATAATATATTTTGTTAAATTATCAATTAATTTCCAATAAAATACGTATTTTCGAAAAAATACTCAAAATTTTCGAGTTTTACAATATGAGTATCAAATCATCGGTAATTTCGAAAATACACAACTTCTGAGAAATATCGAAATCAATGTAAAATTTCCTATCATTTGATACCCCTATTGTAAAATACTGAAATTTTCAGTATTTTTTTAAAAAATACGTAATTTTGTGAAAATTGAAGTATTTTCAAAAAATGTGTTATTACTTTCGAATTGTATGAAAAAATCTTGATCATTTGATATTTCTATTGTAAACCTGTTTTTGTTTTGTTTTTTTTCCGAAAATGCGTAGTTTTGTGAAAATTTTGAGTATTTAAAAAAAATCTATAACTATCGAAATGTATGGAATAATCCCGAAACATAGCATTTTTAAAATACAGGAAATATGCGTATTTTTGTAAAAAAATCATGTAATGCAATTGATAGCAGACATCATCCCAATTCCAAAACACTAAAATTTTTTGAAGTTTGGATGATTTTTCTTTGGATTATAACCAATGTCTCCCATGTAGCTGGAATTCCATAAGCTCTGTGCTTCAGTTAAGCACTGGGCCGTGCATAACCGAGGCAGCTGCACGAATCATAACCGGGGCATGACTGTAAAATGTTTTTCATGTAAAAATGACATTTTTAAGTAGCTAATAACTTTTAAGGACCAAGTTTTACAGCTTTGTAATGTTGTACAAAGTTGTAGATCATTTAATTTCTAATGAGAATCTCACTTATGGGTATATTTGGATGGAAGCGCACCGCGCAGACCAAACCGTAAGAAAATTGGATTTGGATTGGATTGGATTGGACACTGAGAAAACTTTTTTTGCCGATTTCTTATTTTTTTTTCACAATAAATCTATTTTCCAAATTTGTTTATTTTCATGTTTTTTTTGGAAAAAAATGAAAATTTTACTCCAAATTAAAAATTTAAAAATTTCCTGTCAGCAATTCCCCATGAAAACAGCACGGAAAAAAGTGCTTGGATCGGGCTCCAAATTTTTCTTAGGGTTCCTTAGCCGAAATAATTAGACCCGCATTTTTTTTGTTTGGCCATTAGGGTGACCTACGCCGTGTTAGGGTGGTTCAAAAAGATGTAATTTTCGTCGATTTTCGCAATAACTACATTTTTCAAAAAATCATAACTCCCCGCCATTTCAACCGATTTCAGCTGTCTTATTAACAAATGAAAGGTGATTAGATGGCCTTTTAAAGAAAAATAGTGCGAAATTACAAAAATCTAACCTGATATTTGAAAAGGTCGTTTACAACTTTATAATGCCATTTTTATGGTGTCTGGACCAAAGAGCCTGTTCTTGGAAATATTTATATCGGATTTCTTGAAATTTTACGTAACATACTTAAAAATGGGAGGAATTCATTAACAGGATTCTGAGATATGATTTTTTGAAAAATAAAATCCGGGTTTTAGATAGGAAAACCAGCAAGCTTATTACAAAAGAGCACAGAGCCATCGATCTGCTAAAGTTGTTTGGAGCCTGTTATGGGCGAACAAATTCCACAATGATGTTCCAGCTAAATTGAAAAAAATACAAAAGTTAAAATACCTAGAATCGGCAGATTTTGCAGATAATTGGGTCCCAAAATTAAGCTTAAATTTGTGATATCATTGTTCACAACGATAAAGCTTATTTTTCTGAGTACAATGTACCCGACCACAAAAGTTTTAAAATGGATTATTAAATCAATTTTGAAAAATGAACCTCGCGGTCTTTCTTGACAGAAAAGGTCCTATTTGACAGCTCGTTCCAAAGGGACCATAGTTGATCCATCGAAAAAACGTTGTCTTGTCAATAATTTTTTTTGCATTAAAATGAAAAAAAAGCGATCAGAACTGGTTTTAATCGTGTTTTTTACCGTTCTACATAAAAATTTGCATAGAGCTTTAGTACCCAATTGTATTTTTTAATTGCAAAAAAACAAAAAAGGAAATCGATGAATTTTTCTTTACAACGAGGAACTTTTCCAAAATTCAATTAGGATTCCTTCAAGGCTAGTCAAAAAAAAAATGCTCAAAGTTACCCCACTTTACCGTGCGTAATCTACGCACCAAGTGCGAAAACAAATTTCTCAATCTAAACTTTATCCCTTCGAATCCACTCAAGTGTACTACCACTGGTGTGTACACTCGATTTAATCCTTCCCCCATCGACCAAATATCTGTAATTCTAGGCCACTGCAGGCAGAGATGAGGTCACGAAGGCCGCCGCCTTCCTCCCCCAAACCCCTCCATCCAAATCATCTTAAAATAGCTTTCGAAAGCCCACTCGTTTCCCACTTTCCAAGCTTGAAAAGATCTAAATTTAGCAATATACCTACTTTGTGCTGTGTGCTGTGCGGGGAAAACTTGGCCCATAAGCAGAGAACAGAGACGAGAAGCACTCTTCTTTTCCATCATCATCCTCTGCCAAAGGAAAATGCCGACCATGGAAGTTTCCATTGTGGAGGACGGTCCATGGAGGCTGGTGTCCCACTTCAAAGAAGCTCCTGCCTGGTGTTGTGTGTATCCTTTTTTTGTACTTCCAGGACCAGATTTGAGGGGCTTTCTTGTGTTCGTACTTTTTTTCCCACGGCTTTGTTGGCACAACAAATCTCTTATCCCAAAGCGAGTGAAAGGGGAGGCGGGAGTCCGGGGGGAGCCCGATTGATCCGTCTGCTTTTCGGTAGGGTCCTTTGCTGTTGAAGGGGGCCCTTCTCCGTCTATGGTCAGTGATGACAGCTGGAAGCGGTCGGGCAGCCAGCATCACCAGAAGGGACATAACGACGATTAGTTGGAAGCGGAAAGCCTCTTCATTTGCATGATAGTGGTGGCTTTTGTTGTCGAATGTTTATGGGCAGAATTCCATTGAAAGCTATGTTGGGAAGCTTACTTTTGTGCGCCGATGGCTTTCAGAGCGTGAGCAAATTGCAATCTTTGCTGGATCTTCGCACACGAGAAGATTGTTTTGCCTTCCGGGCCGGAAAGTAGGTCAGTTAGGGGATAGGTTGGGTGCAGTGCAGTGTTTGGATAGGTCAATGCATTACAATACTCTTTTTTTTAAATCTCGTACTTATCAACTGAGAAGGGGCTATCCATAATCCACGTGGGCACTGTTTTGGAGATTTCAAATTGCTAGGTTCGTGAAACACGTGAATTTGAATTTCTTCGAATTGCATTGCTTGAACCGTTGTGCACCTCGTCGAAGGTAACCACATCACGTGTCCCGAGGAATCGACCACAAGGAAAATAAAACCCCGGAGACCGCAGGTTTGCGTTGTCACTGCTTCCGTAACCGCAGCCAACCGGGCCTGATTTCGCGCTTCAATTAACCGCACTTTTTCGCAGCACTGCAGCGCAATCGAAGCATTAAAACGTTGCCACACTTGAAGCGATTTGCGTGCAGAAGCAGTGGCAGATGTAATCAATTTTTCAACTTGTAACACGAGCAGGACCTGCCCGTCGGGGGCTGTTTGTGGTTCCGGAGCTGACAGAATATCTGGTTTCGTTGTACCTTTTTTTAATGATCGAGTGCATCGGAACAGTTTTTCCGGGAAATTGTTTCGTTTTCGATTCACATGAATCGTTATTCAGTCAAAAGCCTCTAGCAATTCATATAAACAGTAGTACCGTAAACCGGGGTGACTTTGATAGGATTTGAATTGAGCAATTCTCTACAAAATCGGTCTTTTTTCTTAAATTTTAATTTTTGTATTTTTTAATCCGACTGAAACTTTTTTGGTGCCTTCGGTATGCCCAAAGAAACCATTTTGCATCATTAGTTTGTCCATATAATTTTCTATACAAATTTGGCAGCTGGCCATACAAAAAAGATGTATGAAAATTCAAAAATCTGTATCTTTTGAAGGAATTTTTTGATCGATTTGGTCTCTTGGGCAAAGTTGTAGGTATGGATATGAACTACACTGGAAAAAAATGATACACGGTAAAAAAAATTTGGTGATTTTTTATTTAACTTTTTCACTAAAACTTGATTTGCAAAAAAAAAACACTATTTTATTTTTTTTTAATTTTTTTATATGTTTTAGAGGACATCAAATGCCAACTTTTCAGAAATTTCCAGGTTGTGCAAAAAATCTTTGAGCAAGTTATGAATTTTTGAATTAATACTATTTTTTTCAAAAAATCGAAAAATTGGTCGCAAATTTTTTTTAACTTCGTTTTTTGATGTAAAATCAAATTTGCAATCAAAAAGTACTTTAGTAAATTTTTGATAAAGTTCACCGTTTTCAAGTTAAATCCATTTTTAGGTGACTTTTTTGAAAATAGTCCAAGTTTTTCTTTTTTTTAAATTAATGCACATGTTTGCCCACTTTTGAAAAAAATATTTTTGATAAACTGAGAAAATTCTCTATATTTTGCACTTTTGAACTTTGTTGATACGACCCTTAGTTGCTGAGATATTGCCATGCAAAGGTTTAAAAACAGAAAAATTGAAGTTTTCTAAGTCCCACCCAAACAACACACCATTTTCTAATGTCGATATCTCAGCAACTAATGGTCCGATTTTCAATGTTATAATATGAAACATTCGTGAAATTTTCCGATCGGTTCGAAAAAAATATTTTCAATTTTTTTAAACGTAGAATAACATTTGGGTAATTCTCCGCCAACTCACACAGCAGTTGCCCCGACCCCTCTTCGATTTGCGTGAAACTTTGTCCTAAGGGGTAACTTTTGTCCCTGATCACGAATCCGAGGTCCGTTTTTTGATATCTCGTGACGGAGGGGCGGTACGACCCCTTCCATTTTCGAACATGCGAAAAAAGAGGTGTTTTTCAATAATTTGCAGCCTAAAACGGTGATGAGATAGAAATTTGGTGTCAAAGGGACTTTTATGTAAAATTAGACGGCCGATTTGATGGCGTACTCAGAATTCCGAAAAAACGTATTTTTCATCGAAAAAAACACTAAAAAAGTTTTAAAAATCCTTCCATTTTCCGTTACTCGACTGTAAAAAATTTTGGAACATGTCATTTTATGGGAAATTTAATGTACTTTTCGAATCTACATTGTCCCAGAAGGGTCATTTTTTCATTTAGAACAAAATTTTTCATTTTAAAATTTCGTGTTTTTTCTAACTTTGCAGGGTTATTTTTTAGAGTGTTTTAATGTTCTACAAAGCTGTAGAGCAGACAATTACAAAAATTTTGATATATAGACATAAGGGGTTTGCTTATAAAAATCACGAGTTATCGCGATTTTACGAAAAAAAGTTTTGAAAAAGTTGGTCGTCATCGATCATGGCCGTTCATGGTCACCCGCGACAGACACGGACGACGAAACAAAGAGAAACGCAAAAAGTAACTTTTTCAAAACTTTTTTTCGTAAAATCGCGATAACTTGTGATGTTTATAAGCAAACCCCTTATGTCTATATATCAAAATTTTTGTAATTGTCTGCTCTACAACTTTGTAGAACATTAAAACACTCTAAAAAATAACCCTGCAAAGTTAGAAAAAACACGAAATTTTAAAATGAAAAATTTTGTTCTAAATGAAAAAATGACCCTTCTGGGACAATGTAGATTCGAAAAGTACATTAAATTTCCCATAAAATGACATGTTCCAAAATTTTTTACAGTCGAGTAACGGAAAATGGGAGGATTTTTAAAACTTTTTTAGTGTTTTTTTCGATGAAAAATACGTTTTTTCGGAATTCTGAGTACGCCATCAAATCGGGCGTCTAATTTTACATAAAAGTCCCTTTGACACCAAATTTCTATCTCATCACCGTTTCAGGCTGCAAATTATTGAAAACCTCTTTTTTCGCATGTTCAAAAATGGAAGGGGTCGTACCGCCCCTCCGTCACGAGATATCAAAAAACGGACCTCGGATTCGTGATCAGGGACAAAAGTTACCCCTTAGGACAAAGTTTCACGCAAATCGAAGAGGGGTCGGGGCAACTTTTCCCGATTTCGTGTGAGTTGGTAGAGAATTACCCATTTAAAAAGTGTCAAACATTCAGGACTACGCCATTTTAAAATGCTAATCTTGGTTTAAAAAATTTGAAAATATTTTTTTTTTCAAAAGGATCGGAAAATTTCACGTATGTTTCATATTTTATTATTGAAAATTGGACCATTAGTTGCTGAGATATCGACATTAGAAAATGGTGTGTTGTTTGGGTGGGACTTAGAAAACTTCAATTTTCCTGTTTTTAAACCTTTGCATGGCAATATCTCAGCAACTAAGGGTCGTATCAACAAAGTTCAAAAGTTCATAACTCACAAAAAGATTTTTTGCACAACCTGGAAATTCCTGAAAAGTTGGCATTTGATGTCCTCTAAAACATATCAAAAAATAAAAAAATTAAAAATAGTGTTTTTTTGCAAATCAAGTTTTAGTGACAAAAAGTTAAATAAAAAGTTCCCAATTTTTTTTTTTGCCTTTTATCATTTTTTTCCAGTGTAGTTCAACTTTGCCGAAGAGACCAAATCGATCAAAAAATTCCTTCAAAAGATACAGATTTTTGAATTTTCATGCATCATTTTTGTATGGACAGCTGCCAAATTGGTATGGAAAATTATATGGACAAACTAATGATGCAAAATGTCTTCTTTGGGCATACCGAAGGCACCAAAAAAGTTTCAGTCGGATTAAAAAATACAAAACAAAAATAGAATGACCGAAATCTGAGAGAACTGCTCAATTTGTTTTTAGAATATTTTCTAACAGGTAAGATTTTTCTCAAGATTATTATTTTTAAAACATGTACTGGGGTAGGCCACACAAATCCATGCACTATATCGGAAATTTTTTTTTCAATAATGTTTAGAAAAATAGTTACGTTAAAAATTCTTAGGGTTAACTCCGGGGTGACTTTGATAGTCATAGTTTTTCATGTTAAAAACATATTTAAGATGTTCAAACTTTATTAGCTGATATAGTTTTTTAGAAAAAAATGTTTATATTTAGATTTTTTTAATTGTGTTTCAAAAACACATATTATTTATTATTTACAAACTTCTTTAACCTTCTCCTAGTGGAAAATTGTCCAAAGAATCCGAAAATGCATTCCGTTTTCCGATAATGACTTTCATCAACATTTTCTTAACTATAGTTAACTTACTTTTTAAACTTATCAAAATTTTATGAAAAGTTCTTCTTGAGGCACTTTGAATACTTCTCTACCACGGTCAATATGTTTCTAAACCATTCCTTACGTATTTTAATTGTACTCTTCATTTTGCGGAAAAATCGCAAACCTATCGAAGTCACCCCGGCTATCAAAGTTACCCCGTTTTACGGTAATCTATTTTACTTGTAATTGTCATAAAACAAGAGTGAACAATGATATCCTAGATATTGGGATTAAGAATTGTTCAAATTTCGTGGGGCTATTGAAACCATCAAAACAAGCAAAAATCTCGATTTTTTTTTCTTTTTGACACCAGTAAAAATGTACGCCTCCTTCGTTAAAATTGTTACAACCTTAATGTTTTAAGCTGCAATATCTCTGGAACCACAACACAGTAAACAAAAATGTTTAAATTTGGAAGGTGTCATTTTGGAGGGTTGAATATTACCTCTTTTATGATGTAATTTTACCGCAATTCAGACTGAAAAAGAGACAACAGAAAAAAGGTAAAATTACACAATTTCAGAGGTAAAATTACACATTTTTTCTGACATAAAAGATGTAATATTATCATGATTTTTTTTTCTGTGAAGTCGTGCAAAGTCGAGCCAAGACTTTTTTTTAACCTTAGAAAGTTTTTTTTTCTCGATGTGTCAAAAAGCGACAAACGACAAGATAGTACGAAGGCGTCGATATGAATTTGCCTCTTTACCTTTACGCCAATCCTTTTTTTTTATTTGGCTGTAAGGGTGCTCCTGGACAAGTTAGATAAGACTACCAACTAATGACCATAAATCGATTATAATTATGAAGAGTTATGATTTTTGACATTTTTCCGAAAAAATACATTTTTAGAACTATACTTGTCAATCACTCAACTGTAAAAAATATGAGTCGAAAAATTTGGATGAAATTGCTGTTTAGTTCAAACTCAATTAGGCTGGTACAAATATTTTTAAAAGTTTTTGTCACCCCCCCCCCCCTTCAAAATTGGCCCGAAAAATCAGGGGGCAAAAAAATTTTTTTTGCAAAAAACTTCAAAATTTCAATGAAAATTCAAGTGCAACCAACTGAAATCAAATTAAAATACATTCTTCTGCGTTTAAAATCATTTTTAGCATGTTTGGGTTTATTAAAAAATCATAATTTTTTTTGAAAATTTTCGATGCAAAATCTTTTTTTTCGATACAATTTTTATTTTGTCAGATCTTAGATTTTTTGAAAACTAGAGATTGCAAAACAACTGAACTAGTGTAAAATGCATTTTAAAACACTTTTTTCATTTAAATGTAAAGACTATGGCTTGTTATTTAAATTTTTATATTTTTTTATTTTTTTGCCCCCCCCCCCTTGTTCTCGGCCAGGGCCGAGGGACAAAAACTTTTTTAAATATTTGCATCGGCCTTATCTGAAGGCATTATTTTTTTAAATTCTTTTTTGTAGAGTTTTTCAGTAGGAGGATGGCTCAACATCTGAAGGCATTAGAAAAAAAATACTTTGGATGTTTGAATCGTTAGATATATTTTTTTTGTTGACTTATTTTTGGTTGTCGATCGAAACTACCCCGAAACTACTCAAAAGTGATTGAGAATTTGTAGATCCAAGATGGCGGGCAAAATGGTGATCAGTATATGATCAGCAATTCCATTAAAAAATAGCATATAACGGGAAAAATATTTTTGGAATCCCGGTAATTTCCGGGATCCCGAGAAATTTTTGAAACAGTCATAGAATCTATGTTTTCATTATATTTTTATGTTTTTCATGCTTAAAATCATAGAATTAGCTCAATCCTATCAATTGCTGATAATCTACACTTCAATCTTAATAAGGACGTCAGTTTTTAAATTGGTTAAATGAAATTGAAATATTATTTTTTGTTCTTTGTTGTGCTTTGGATTTTAAATGAACTACTATGTGATTCAAATTAAATAAGTCTTATAAAACATATTTCTTTTTTAAATGACATGACCAGAAAAGCTTGAAAAATTTATTTGAAAATATCTATTAAAATCATTGGTTGTTTTGAAAAAATAATCTAGAAATATGTCAAGTGCTGGAAAAAAACAAGTTGCTTACAACATTTATTTGCAATCCCGAAATACTCATTGGTACTAGTGCTGAAAAATTGAACTTTCACAAATAAGCTTTTGCAAAAAAACATATTTTAAAAATGATCTTTAAGTTACTACCGCCAACTAGTCCAACAGAAATACAGTCTGAATATGTAAGGAGATTTTAGAGCAATAAATTTGGAAAAAATGGCTGAATAGCTGTCTTTATTCGTTTCAATTGTCCTGATTTGTCCCAAATATCGGTGCTTGATTAAAAATTATTTGATCCAAATTTTTAATCATGAATATACGTAGATATCTTAATCTTTAAAAATATATAACATCAAATAGGAATGAACGCGCAGGTCTCGTGGCGCAGGGGTAGCGGCTTCGGCTACCGATCCCGATGATGCTATGAGACGCGGGTTCGATTCCCGCCTTATCCACTGAGCTTCTATCGGATGGTGAAGTAAAACGTCGGTCCCGGTTTCTCCTGTCTCGTCAGAGGCGCTGGAGCAGAAATCCCACGTTAGAGGAAGGCCATGCCCCGGGGGGCGTAGTGCCAATAGTTTCGTTTAGGAATGAACGCACTAATTGATTGGAATTTCAAAGAAAAATAGATAGTGGAACGAAAATTCCAGCCAAACATTTGAATAGGTCGTATGAAACTTTAAAATGCCGTTTTGACGGTGTCTGGATTAATGAGTCTATTTTTGAACATATTTTTATCACATTCCTTTGGAAATTTTACGTAACATGCTCAAAAATGGAAGGAGTTCATTAAAAAGATTCCGAAATATGATTTTTTTTTAAATAAAGACTGGTGTTTTCGGCACGCCACGCGCAAAAACGGGAAAATGACGAAAATGTGAAAAAATCAACTTGTTTCGCTAAAACTTCGACAACTTTAAAATTTAAGCATTGGCCTATAAGTTTGTGGGTACTAAAAGTTGCGTCTATCAATTACGAAAATCTAATTTTGAATTTTGCGTTTTTAACCAATTTTGAGCTCGCTTTTTGTTTCAACAAGAGCAAGTTTCGAGAATTTTCTAGATTTTCAACTGGATAAATTAATTTAAAAAAAAACACAAATGTTAAATAAAACGTTATTTTTCATTAACAAAATTGCAATTTTGCGTAGAAACTAATTGATAGAGCGTAACCCTGTGAGGATGTGGGATGTGACGGATGTGAGAAAATAAAAGTCAAGCTTCCGAAGAAGACGTCTGTCTTAAAACTTTGGAACGCCACGAATTTCACCCATTAATAATTTAAAATTTTCCTCTCTCGCTTCGCCATCACATGCCACATTAGCAAAGCGCTTGCCACGTGTTTGCCCTCCAAAGTGTCTGGAATTTTCTTACAACACAATTTTCAATTAATTCTGCATATTCAACTAAAGTCAGCCAGTGAGAATCTCCGCTGACGTCACTCCCTAGGGGGATTGATGGTTTTTATTAAATAAGTCCCAAACAAACTTTGCAGTGTCAGCCATGCCGCATGCTAGACAGCCACGGTCGCGCCATCCTTGCGGGGACCTTCAAGCTGTGAAAACGATTCACGATTCAGTTGGATCTTTTCGTGGAATCAGATCAAATAAATCAAGCGTAATTTACTCGCAACCACCGCCCAGGGTGAGAGTGAGAGCGATTGTACCGTTCGCTTCACTGAAAGTATATACACACAAAAAAATATTTCTGATTGTTACATCATTTATGATGTAACACTTTTGCACGTCATTAAACATTTAAATTCAAATGCAATTTGATGTAAATTTGCAACAAATTATATGTAAAATCATGATTTTACGTGTGATTCAACCGTTTACATCGAATCTCAAGTTTACATCAACTGAGTTTACATGTGATTCAGTTTTTCCGTGTCGAGTAAATTCACATATTTTTTTCTGTGTATAATTTATATTCAGCACCAGTGCAGCACGAGGTACGTGCCACTTGTCCCGGGTGTCCTGGCCCGGGCTGCGAGCCAGCTCCGCCAAATGGTGTCTTATTTGCAACATACACATTTCACTCTCGGTGCCAATTTTGCTGCGGAAAAGTGCGAAAAGCTACTCGCGGCCTCGAAATGAGGAAAAGCTTTCAACGTAAAAGCAATTACACTCTTTTGGTTGCCGTTTTGGCCTTCTCTCAGGTTAGTTGGGAGGTGCAAAAGGCTCGTTTTACCCCGATTGACCTCAGTAAAAGCAAGCATCACTGCTGAACTCACAACTGCAAGCATTTTTTTTTGTTTTCTTTACCGATCTCACTTTTTCCCTGTGATTCTATCCAATAACGGAATATTGATTTTTCCAAGAGAGCTCGTTGCCTCATCGAATGAGCTTTCAGAATTGACTTCGGAGGAGAGCTTTGTTTCCCAGGGGATGCCAAAAAGAAGCAGCAGCTTGTTGCACATGCCGTTTAGTGTGGAGTTTTCGGATGGAAAAATCAAATTAAAATCAAAGGATAAACATTTTTAACGATCAACTTTGTACAAGCTTTCCCTGTAAGAAACGAATTAGATAAACTCAGCTCAACATGCCATTCATCCCTTGCAAAACCATGTTAACGCAATGTGTACATACAATTTAGGTGAAAAAAACTAATTATAAAGCTCATTCATGGCGTTGGCGGCAGCCTTTCACCGCGTGCCAAAGAGAGGGCAAATGTTTACCTCAATTTTCCTCCAGTAAACATTGCATGCGAACGAAATTCATCATCCCTGCTGTATTCAACAGGACTACCCAGTAGTCTACCCAGACACTAGCCAGAGCGCGCCATAAGGATGTGAATACATTGGAGGGAAAATGCTTTGAATGGTGCAGCAGTAGCTGAAGCCTCGAATGCTTTAAGCCTGGGGACCCATTCAGGGGACATTTTGTTGTGAATGTGTGCTGTGTGTGGAGCCGCCGCCGCCGTCACCATCACCATAATCCCATTCATCGACGATAAGGTTTTATATGTTTTTCTACGTGAGTGGTTGTGTACACGGTGCTATTTCCGTCCTGAATAGTGTCTGGGGTAGCAGTTTAAGGGGGGTGCAAACTTAATAAGTTGTGATGTGTTTGAGCACGCAATTCTTCAGGTGGTAATAATTAGCAGTGACAGTATGGAAATAAAATTTGCGGGGGAAATAATGGAAGCATTTCTATTAGATCAATTATAACGTTAGAATTATTCCAAACTTATTCGTATAGCTTTAAGTTGATGAGGTACTTTTTAAAATATAAACCTTACTACAACTAAATTGGAAAAGTGTAAGTTTGTTACAAATACATATTTATGGGATTTTATTATTGATTTGATCTTTCGGCAAAGGTGGGTCTCGTGGCGCAGGGGTAGCGGCTTCGGCTGCCGATCCCGATCATGCTATGAGACGCGGGTTCGATTCCCGCCTTATCCACTGAGCTTCTATCGGATGGTGAAGTAAAACGTCGGTCCCGGTTTCTCCTGTCTCGTCAGAGGCGCTGGAGCAGAAATCCCACGTTAGAGGAAGGCCATGCCCCGGGGGGCGTAGTGCCAATAGTTTCGTTTCGTTTCGAAAGCACTGATGTAGACTATTTAAAATGAAGGTACACAAAAAACAAATTTCGTTTTTTTTTCATTACAATTTTGCGTATTATAAAATTTCAAGATTTTGTATATGTGTTAGCTGCATAAAAATGTACCTCTTGCGCCAGAGTTCATGGTGCGTCCAAGTTTGGTCACGGAGCAATGATCTCTTGATTCTTTCTAAAATGAATAAAAATGTTTTATCTTATTTTGGTAATTTTAAAATGTCTGGCTTGGTTTAAATCTCTTAAGTTTTTTTCATCATAAAGAACTAATAAAACTCAGAAAACTTAATTTTTTACTGAGTTGCCGAGATATTAGCAATTTGAAAATGAATGCTAATAAGCATGATTTTTTATCTCAAAATCAATTATATAAGCATTTTTTAATCAATTTGGTGTTTTAGGCAAAGTTGTAGGTAACATATACTCATCATTCAACTTACTAATTTTCACAAAAATTTGAATTGTCAATAAACGTATTTTTCCAAAATAATCGTATGAACTCTTTTGCAGAAACATTGATGATTGAACTTTTTTGATTCTGTAGCTTAATTTCAAATAACAGGTCTAAAAATCTTATGGAACGATTATTACATAGAAAAAAGAGACATCATAAAGATCCCTGATCCCGTTAATATCTTTAACGTTTTGTGTTTACGACTGACAGTGTCCAAAAATTTAATATTACGCTAACTTTTCAAAAGGACCTAATAATGGATGATTGGTCCTTTTGAAATGTTAGTCTTGATTTAACAAAATAAATATATTTTTTTCGAAAAGATCGGAGAATTTCACGAATGTTTCATATTTTAACATTGAAAATGGGACCATAAGTTTCTGAGGTTTCGGCAAAAGAAAATAGTGGGTTGTAGGTGAGACTTAGAAAACGTCATTTTTTTCTGTTTTTAAATCTTTGCATGGCAATATCTCAGCAACTAAGGGTCGTATCAACAAAGTTCAAAAAAGCAAAATATGGGGAATTTTCTCAGCTTTTTGAAAATATATATTCCAAAAGGGGGCAAACATGGACACTAATTTTTTAAAATGAAAAACTGCGACTGTTTTAACTTACCTAAAAACTGCTTTACCTTGAAAACGGCGCACTTTTTCAAAATTTAACTAAAGTACTTTTTGACTGCAAATTTTATTTTACATAAAAAAAATCATAACTCAGTCAAAGATTTTGGGCCCGTTCTGAATTTTTTTGAAAAGTTGGCATTTGATGTCCCCTAAAACATATCAGCAAATAAAAAAAAGTAGTGTTTTTTTTCACAAATAAAGTTTTAGTGACAAAAAATGAAATTAAAAATCACCAAAAAAATTTACCGTGTATCACTTTTCCATTCCTACAACTTTGTCCTTAGTCCTTATCCATTCCTACAACTTTGCGAAGACACCAAATCGATCAAAAAATTCCTTCAAAAGATACAGATTTCGAATTTTCATATAACAATTTTGTACACCCAGAACTGGAAAGCGGTATACGAGAGGATATAGAGCATGGTTCGGTAGTAAAATGGCACTGTGAACGGACGTAGAGGATAAATCCCGAAATTACCGAGAGAACTTTACTCGTGTGTTCATTTTCCAAAAAAATCACCCTTAAAAAATGTCGATGCTGAGAGCCGTATTTAAAAATACAAAAATAATGAATGACTGAAATCTCAAAGAATTCCCCATTTCTTTGGAAATTACAGTATTTGAAAAAAAGTGCTGTTTTAGTAACACTTAAAAACTTCAATTTTAATAATTATTTTTAAGTGGTAACTCAGAAACGAAAAAAACAGATAGAAAATATACTATTTGATACTATTTGAACTATTTGAAAAAATATACACAGCTAAAAATGTAGTAATCCAGCTGCGTGTAAAAGGACTGGGTGTTAAATAAAAATTGCATTATTTTATGCAATTATATGTGATTTTACACCCTGAAATATGTAGCCCATCAGTATGCGAAACCTACTTGACCGAAATGTCAAGCACATATATGCGTTTATCCTAACAGCTTTTTATCGGTCTGATGGCCGAGTGGGCTGAGGCGCCAGTCCTAACTGTTGGTGCTGGGTTTGAATCCCGTCGGTTGCAACTTTTTTTTTGTGTTTGTAAAAAATGTAAATGCAGTATGTAATATTAAGTGTTTATTTTGACGAAGGTGATGTGCATGCTTTTGCATGCGATTTTACCATAGGATTTTTTGCTGTGTAGATAAAATATGTATTTGCCCTCCTCTCTGAGGAAAGGCGTTGCAATCACTCAAAAAATTAACTTCTTTATGTCGTAGATAAACATCTTGATTTTGTGAGGAAGGCAATAATCACCATCTCAAATATGGTGAACTATTTCAATGTTTTTTTAAAAGCACATTTCGAATGCGAATTCGATTTTACATCAGAATTTTTTTTTTCTAAAATTATTTCACAAGATGTATATTTTTGGTTCCCTAAATCTAAAAAAAATCAAAATGGTAAATCGATTTTGAAATTGTCAAATTATCTGAATATTGAAACTATTTTATATAAATAGTCCTAATCTACAACATTGCTGATGATACCATTCGAAAAGAAATTTCCTCCCTTAGATACAGATTTATATTATTTATATACAATTTTCGTTTGAATTGCTGTCACAATTGTATGGAAATTTGTATGATTTTACCAATGATGCGAAGAAGCTTCATTGTGCATAAGGACACAACAGGAAGTTTCAGCCAATAAAAAAAATATAATTTCATGAAAGCAACCGATTTTGTGAAGAATTGCGAGTTGTTAATTTAATTTTTATCTGTTTTAAGAATTGATTATCTATGATATTATTATGGCCTATACTATTTTCGGATTTTCGAAATTTGGTATTATCAAGGCTTAGAATAATTGATTCGGGACTGAACCATAACCATAACACCCTTCCTACTTTTTAATGTTTCTGTCTTAAGATTTCAAAGATAACATTATATCTTAAGTTACCAACATTAACTTCAACTTCAATAGTTATATTTAAGGCAGATCAAAAAATATATTTTCTTGCGAGAATAGTTGTAAAAGATCTTTTCAAAAGAATTCAAAAATATTACAGAAAATGTTGTAATATTCAAATCTTTAAAGTGCTTTGCCAAGCCTGCCAACATATTCCTCAACGCTCTCAGAAATATCCATTCCAAGCGATTTCCACTCGCCCATCTCGAGCACCAAATTGATCGTAGCTTTTACTTTCCGAGTTTTGGCTCGAGGACCCTTTCGCGTTCGATTACGGCCCATTCGTTTTTATCTTTGCGAGCGCCTAGCATCCAAAAAAAGAAAGAAGCAAAAAAAAAACAAGCGCCAAAACCACGTCATAATCCTCGTCCATTCGTCGGTTTCGTCCGACGTCCAAAAACAACCGGACACCGAAAGAGAGCGAATGCTTTTTCATGAGATATTCATGCGACCATTTCCGGCCTGGCCGCCATCACGGTGCAGGTTGGGCTTGGGGTCATTTTACTACTCCACGTTCCCTAAACACTGTCAAAAATGAAATTATTTAGAACTTAATTTAAAAATTAATTCAATATTTTTATGAAATAACTTTGAGTCGAAATATATTTTAACAGGAAAATAAATATTATTTTTACTGTGTACAAAGGAAAGAAAAACACTGGGAAAAACCCACCCCGGAAAAGGGACGGGACAAATGGAAAAGCACTCTTTCGCTTATCGTCTCCGGTCGGATCGTAATGCCCTTCGACCAGGGGCCAGGACTCCTGTCCGAACTCACACCTGGCCAATGGTGAACCCTTAAGTGACAGAGGGAGAGGCTTTCGGGGTGCGGTTGTGGTTTGGGGGAATGAAGGCGAAGGACCGATAGAAATGAAAGGTGGATCAGAAAGTCAGAGTGGTTAAATTTAGATCGCGGTATTTTAACCTCCTTCTACTACGTGCAGTTTACCGGGAAATGGACCTTGCTGACCGAGGCAGTGTTTATTGAACGTTAACTGACGGACGATTTAATGTTGTTGTTGATCTTTTTTTTAGCGTTTGAAGGCAGGTCTGTGACCTATATATCATAAATCCGACATTTTCATGATACATAAATACTTTTTTTTAATGATGTTAAAAAAATCATTTTTTCTAGATAATATCAAAATTGTATGTTACAGAAATTTATAAAATCACTATAAACATGATTTTCAATCACTCCTGATTTAAGCTTGGAATTGTGTCATGGCCAAAGAAAACTGTCAAACTTTGTTGAGCTTTTTCTCGAAACACCGAATGGATATACGGGTGCCTCGATAGTTCAAGATTGGATGGTCCAAATTGGTTGAAATTTGGGTTGAAGACTCTCAAGACATACTCCGTGTGCATAACGAACGCCGATTTTGAAATACTGTTTGTTTTAAAATAAAAAAAACTGGCCTGGAAAAAATATAATCACAAGCCATAGTAATAAAATTTTAATGAGAAAAAGTGTTTTAAATTGCATTTCATACCTGCCCTGTTATTTGCAATCATTGGTGTCAAAATATTGTAGTATTGACAAAAAAAAATTTCCAGCATTTTTTTGCAGTACAGTCGAGACTTGATTATTCGGAGGCCTTGGCAAAATTTCATTTTGGATAATCCAAACTGCGGATAAACGAATCACGAAAAAACATTTTTTTTTGCGTCTTATTTCTGATTGTCGACCTTCTTCTTTTCTATTCTTTTAAACTACTCTAAAAGATTTTAGAATTTGTATGTCTAAGATGGCGGCCAAAATGGTGGTTTTGAAACATTGAAAATACACATTCTTTATTTTAATAGGCATTAAACAATTCAAATTTGACTAAGATGGGGTGACTGGCCTCGAATTTGATGTTAAAAGCAACAAAATAAAAAAATAAGAAAAAAAATGTTCGTGATTTGATTATCTCAAGTCCCATACAAACCTTTAGATGATCGAACTCCGGATAATCGAAACATCGGACAATCGTGTCTGGACTGTACTGTAGAACCAAATTTCACAAAAAATTAAAATATTTTTAAACGAACTTAAACATATTTAAAATGTTAATGTCGAATTTCAAATCATAAATACTGCAAATAATCACAAAATTCCGTATTTTTATGTATGGAAAAAGCAAAATTTTTGTATGCTCTTTGTCTATTGTTCGAGATTTTTTTGTAAAAAACTAAAATTTTCAAAACAAAAAAAAACATTTTTTTTCAAAATACCAATTTTTTAAAATTTGTAATATGGTTTTGATAACCATATTACAAATTAAAAAAAAAAAACAAAGCGAAAATTTGTATGCTTTTTCAATTTATTCAGAGCGTATTTTTGTAAATACTAAAATGTTCATAATGTGCAATATAGGTATCGGACGATTCATGCAGCTTCAATGTTGTAGAGTTTTTTGTTTGAAATCATTTGATACTTGTATTTTACGTCATGAACGTATTTTAGAAAAAAAACGACATTTTGTGAAAATTCAAGTATTTAATTTCAAAAACTCCAAAACAGTAAAAATGCGTACAAAATTTCAAATCGTTTGCTGCCAATTTAAAAATTCATGAATTTTGAAAAAACACTTTTTTGTGTAAATTTTAGTATTTATTTAAAAAATGCTGAAAATGCTTTCAAAATTTCGAACCGTAGATACTTATATTGCATATATTAAAAATTTTGGTATTTAAAAAAATACTATATTTTGCGAAATTTTTTATATTTTATCTAAAAACTTCTAAAACAAAATTTTGAATCGAAGGAATCAAAATTTTGTTTTTAAGGTTTTTAAATAAAACATAAAAATTTTCGCAAAATATAGTATTCGCAAAATATAGTATTTTTTTAAATACCAAAGTATTGCAAAATATGAAAATTTGAGTATTTAAAAAATGTTGTGTTAAGAAAACTATATGTAGTATGTCTTAAAAAAAACTCTCAAACAGTAAAAATGCATCCAATATTAGGAATCGTTTGATACTTATATTGCAAATTATCTTTTAAAAATAAATATGTCGAGTTAAATAAGGTATTTTGTGAAAATTTTTGTATTTTACTTTAAATTCTAATAAAATGAAAAAGCATACAAAATTAAAAAAAATAAAATTGAAAATACTAGCCATGGTGTTGACATTTTAATTAAAGAAGTGTTTGTTCGCGCGTCAGTTTATCAGGTTTTCGGACACTACACAAAAACTCGCACTTTACAAAATTAAAACACGGTTTATTCACGCGAACTAAAACAAACGTTTATTGAAACGCGAGGGTCACTTGGTGACGGTTTATTTCTGACTGTGAAGTCCTAAACTAAAACTACTGCGGCTGACCGGTGAGACACTCTTTCTCGCGATGTCCAGCAGAGCTACGACACTCGCGGAGTGGGATTCTGCAAATCAGAACGGGAGATCACAACTGATCTCTGATGCGAGAAGGTACAGCTAGGGCAAGGGGAATAAGGGTTAAAAGGGTATACAAATTTATCTCCTAACTCGCTTCAACATAACCGGCCGCCTTGAAAGCTCCCAGGTTTCAAAACATCTACTCTCTCTCTTCCTCCTACAGCTATCCTGGGAGATCTCTTCGATAGCTTATCACTAATTTTGTTTTGATTCCTACTTTCTACTATAACACGATCGGCTTATATACTAACACAAAAGAATCAGGGTCAAGATTGGGACGAGTACATAGATTGTTCTTCTTGTGTGGACGATACGGGTTCTTTTGTTCTCCGGACTGTAGCTTGGCTCAGTCTTCTTCTGCTCTCGAACTGCTGCAAATCGCACGTACGGACACCTCATCGCTTGGACTGGACTGCTGCACCGACCGCCTACTTCGACCTGGATTATGCTGCTGCTCGCTGTATGCTGCTTGTGCTCGTACATGCTTCGACACCGACTGTTGACCGCAATGCTTGGACTGCTGATCATGCTGCTGGATCTTGACGATCGTAACCTGGAGTATGCGCTGCTGTTGTGGTTCGATGCTGTTGTTCTTCTTCTTCTGGTGCTCTTCTTGGCGTTCTCGTGCTGCGACGCGTAACCGCTTCGGGACTGGTTGTACTGCTGCGTTGTACATGCTGGGGTTAGACTGCTCCAACCGAACTGATGCACTGCTCTCTCGGCTCAGATCTTGTGCTGCTTGCGGGGGCGTAGTGCCGTGGTTCGTGACGCGGGCTGGTCCGCGCATTTCGTGCCGTGCTATCTGAGAAATGAGAGGGTGCTTTTTTACCTTTATAATCACAACATAAAACGACTTGCCTGGTTTGCGGAGACCACCGTCCGTGGCCTCCGCGGACGTCCCTCGGACGTCGACGCTCTGCTTACTGCTGGTGTGGTTCGGAACTCGTACTTCTTGGGTGCTCTGCTGGTAGACCGTTGACTTGCTGGCTTCTGTTGCGTAGGTTCTGCGTTGTGACCGCCTGGCGAATTGATCAGATTCGCTGACGACCGCTGCACGGACCTCGAGAACGGATTGTACACTCCGTCTCGGCTCGCCGTCGAAGATTCGATCGTACCTCAAAGTAGCAAATGGTGGGGGTGGCTTTTAGTTCCGATACCGACTGTGGGGTGCCCTTGTGGCTACCGTTGACGCTTGGCGTCCTTTCTTCTGAACCCATGACCTGACTGTAGCGCGTAGCTACTCCTTAATGCAACATGCATGCAACCAACACCGAAACGACACATTTTTACCTCATTTGGACGAGACAACTGGACTTGCGTGACTTCGCCGGGTCTGGTTTGGACGGACCAGAGGGGCGTGGGCGTGAACGACTGGCAAAAAAGAACTCGGTTAGCTTTTTGAATGGAGAAATAATACACAACTTAACTGGGAGTGCGGAGGCCTCCCGGCCTCCGCCGGTGGAGGAGAAGCTAGTTCTCCCCTTGCTGCGAAGATGGTACGGTGTTGTCGCGTATTGGGAGGACGCAGATCTTAGATACGCCTCGCTTGAATGTGCCGTCCTTAGTCCGAACTGTGACAACTCGGACACGTCCGTCTTGCCCTGGGTGCACCTCGGTGACACGTGCCAGGGGCCACTTCAGTGGTGGGATGTTTTCGCACATCAGAACCACCATCGTGCCGACTCGTATGTTGTCCTTCTGCTGGGTCCATTTGGTCCGATTGTGGAGATCGGAGAGGTATTGAGTTGTCCACGTCTTCCACAGGGTTTGCACATAGTGCTGAACTGCTTGCCACGCTGAAAGTCGATTCTCCGGAATGCCATCCAGATCTGGTTCTGGGATGGACACGAGTGGACGATGAATGAGGAAATGCCCCGGTGTCAGGGCCTCAAAGTCGTTCGGGTCGTTGCTTAGTGGGGTCAGAGGTCTGGAATTTAAGATCGCTTCGATTTGGGTCAGGATTGTCTGCATCTCGTCGTAGAACAGCTTGCGAGCTCCAACGGTTCGTTTCAGCAGCGTCTTGAACGACTTTACGGCGGACTCCCACAGTCCACCGAAGTTCGGGGTGCGCGCTGGGATGAACTGGAACTCAATGCGGTCTGCTGCTGTCTGCGCGACCACCCTCGCTTGGAACTCTTGGTTCAGGAACAGTCTGTGCAGCTCCTTCAATTCTCTCGAAGCCCCCACGAAGTTCGTTGCGTTGTCGCACTTAATCAGTTCGGGTTTTCCGCGGCGGGCTGAGAATCTCTTGAGTGCTGCAAGGAACGCTTCTGTGGTCAGGTTTGCCACCAACTCCAGGTGTACCGCTTTAGTGACGAGGCAGACAAAAACAGCGACGAAACATTTCACCGGAGATCCACGGCGCAGACCGTGAACCAAAAAGAACGGTCCGCAATAGTCAACGCCAACTCTTTGGAATGCGAAACACGGGTTGACTCGCTCGGGCGGGAGGTCCGCCATCAGTTGGTTCTGGACACGTGGTCTAGCGCGAAAGCAGCTTACGCATGAGTGAATCACCTTGCGCACCACGTTCCTGGCGCTGGTCGGCCAAAACCGTCCGCGCACAGCTGACAGCAGCAGTTGCTGTCCAGCGTGGTACAGGTTCACGTGGTAGTCAGCGATAACAGTCTCGGTGAAAGGATGACGATGGTCCAGGATGTACGGATGTTTTCGGCTCGCTGAGACATTGGCGTTCTGCAGCCGGCCGCCAACACAGAGTAGACCATCTACCAGCTGTGGGTTCAGTGCAGCGATCCTCGAGTTGTCCTGCACTTGGTGACCTCTTTTCAGGTCAGCGATCTCTTGTTGAAAGCATTCCTGCTGTGCGATGCGCACCAACCGCTTCAGTGCATCCTCGTACTCCTCGCTTGTGATCGGTCCGAGCTTTCTCGAATTTTGGTGAGCCTGCTTCGCGTTGTGGCGGAATCGAATACCGTACGCAACACCACGTACTAGACGTGTGAGCGACGAGTTCAGGCTGAAGATGTGACTCGGTTCGATCGTTGGCAACACTGCAGCAACGCTGCGTTCTTCGAGGAGCGATGCGTCGAGATCTTCTTCACGGATTTGCTGAACGTGTGGCCAGTTCGCTTTGTCCAGCTTTAACCAGCAGGGTCCATGGAACCAGAGAGATTGGTACTGCAACTGGGCTGGCGTCATCCCGCGGGAGATTATGTCAGCCGGGTTCTCGGTTCCTGGGACGTGATTCCAAATTCCGCCTCGAGTGAGATGCTGAATCTCAGAAACCCTGTTCGCGACGAATGTCTTCCATCTCGAGGGCGGCGACTTGATCTGGCACAGCGTAATCATCGAATCGGTCCAGAAGTACGCTTCTGGCTTGAAAGGGAGAGAATTGGCGACTTTGTCGTACAGGTGTGCGAGCAAAAGGGCAGAGGACAACTCCAGCCTGGGAATAGTCTGCTCGGCATCCAACTCGTCTTGTTCAGGATTCGACTGCTCTGCTTGCTCTTCTTCTGGCTGGTTCTGCGACGTCTTCTTCTTCGACTTCTTCTTCGGCTTCGGGATTGGTGCGACTCGAGACTTGGCCGTAAGAAGGTTCACCACTACTTCGCCGTCTTCGTACTCAGTCCGCACGTACAAGCACGCTCCGTATGCTTTGGTTGAGGCGTCGCAAAATCCGTGGATTTGAACTGACTTGGCCTTCCGTTCGACTCCTATCCAGCGAGGAACTGAGAGGCCTTCTAGTCCCTTGAGGTTCCGTCTGTACTCCAGCCAAAACTCTTGATCAGCTTCCTTAAGCGGTGCATCCCAATCGTACTGGTGTCGCCACAGCTGCTGTACGAATATCTTCGCTTGGACGACAACTGGACCAGCTACTCCTAGCGGATCCCAATGCATAGAAAGATCGGATGCAACCACACGCTTCGTGATCTCGCTTGTGCTGTTCCAAGTTGGTGTGGAGAATCGGAAGGTGTCAGATTGAGGCTCCCAGATCAGTCCCAACGTCTTCACGGTGTAGCTTGCAGCGTCGAACTCCAGGATGGACTGACCATCCCTCAAGTGCTCGGGGACTCTCCACAGAAGCTGCTTACAGTTCGAGTTCCACTTGCGTAACGATAATCCAGCAGACTCCATCAACTCCAAGATCTCGTTAATCAGCTGCATTCCTTCTTCCAGGTCATCTACGCCAGTGAGCAAGTCATCCACGTAAAAGTCTTGCTTGACAATCTTGGCAGCGAGTGGATATCTTGCTTCTCCGTCAGCAGCCAATCTTTGCAGACATTTAGTGGCGAGATACGGCGCAGACGCTGTACCGTATGTAACGGTCTTCAACTCGAACGTACGCACAGGCTCGGTAGGAGACTTTCTCCAGACGATTCGTTGCAGAGGCCGATCTGCTTCGGCGATCCTCACCATCCGATACATCTTGGCGATGTCAGCGACGAGTGCGTAACGGTGGAATCGGAAGCGAATCACAGTGTTGAACAGGTCGTCCTGAACAACGGGACCGACCATGAGCCCGTCGTTGAGCGAAACACCAGTGGACGTTGCGCACGAAGCGTCGAACACCACTCGCAGCTTTGTTGTGGTGCTGTCCGGCCGGAGAACAGCATGATGGGGCAAATAGTACTTGATTCCAGCGGAAGCGTCATCGACAACTTCTTCCATGTGGTCGAGAGCTTCGTACTCGTGCATGAAGTCAGCATACATCCTCTGCAGTTCTGGATTCGCTGCGAATCTTCTCTCCATTCCCATCAGCCGCTTCACGGCAGTTGCTTTCGACTCTCCTAACCGATTAATAACGTCGTCTTTCTTCGGCAGAGTTACAACGAAACGGCCTTGTTCGTCCCGTACAGTGGTTTTGTCGAAGAACTCTTCACAAGCAGACTCTTCCAGTGAGTGGGTGCTGATGTTGCGGCACGTTTCGAGTTCCCAGAACTTTGCGAGATCCGCTTGCAGCTGTGCAGTGGAGACGACAAACGTAGACGACTGCTCGGTGGCCGTACTGTTCGGTACGCGCCCAGAAATGATCCAGCCGAACACCGTTTCTTGGAGTGTCGGCCCTTCTTCAGTCGCCTTCTGCTTTCCTTCCCGGAGCAGGTCCATGAAAAACTCCGCACCGATGATGAGATCGATCGGCTTCGACTCAAAGAATTGAGGATCGGCAAGTTGCGCACAATCTGGGAGTTTCCAATGCTCGGGATCAATCGTTGCAGTCGGCAGTGGGATGGTTAGCTTCGGCAGCACGTGGAATTCCATCTCCTCTGCGAACGACGAAATGGCGCTCGAACGAGGGCAAACTTCTGCGCTGACAACCTTGGTTGAGACTGCAGCTGTAGGTCCAATTCCTTGAATGGACAGGTACGCTGGAGTTTGCTTGAACTTCAGCTTGGTTGAGAAGGACTTCGTCATCAAGCAGTGCTGGGAGCAGGAATCTAGTAGCGCTCTGGCCAGCAGGGTGTTTCCGTGACGATCCTTCACCTTCACGAGCGCAGTCGACAGCAGAATGTTTTGGGTAGGCGTGATAGGAAGCGCAATGCATGCATGGCTTGTGTTCTGCTGATTTGTGTCTGATGCGTTCTGTCCGGTCCTGACGATCGCATTACTTGCAGTGTCCGTGGCAGTGTTCTGCTGGTTCTGGTTTGTGTTGGCTGGTCTGTTCTGTGGCTGTCTGTTCGGGTTCGCTGTCTGTGGTCTTGTTTGCGTGGGTGGAACGGAGGATCTTGTGATGTGCAGCATCGTGTGATGATTACGGCGACAGTGACGGCACTGTCCTCTTTCGCAGGTTCTGGAGAGATGTCCAGGCTTCAAACAATTCCGGCACAACCTGTTCTGCATCACAAAATCGATTCTTTCTTGCAGGCTCATCGTCTGGAACTTGTTACATTGGAAGGGTGTGTGCCAGGGCTCGTTGCAGATCCGGCACCTACCAGACGACGAATTCGCTGCGAAGTTGCACACCGCAGGCCTTGATGGGCGTTGATCAGCGTTACTCGATTTCACACGTGCGATAGACTGGAGGATGGAACACTGACTCTTCAGGAACTCGATCACCTTCGTGTACGTAGGAACCTCCTTTGACTTGTGGTGACTCTCCCACTCGCGCAGCGTCGCACTGTCCAGCCGCGAACAGATCATGTGAACGAGCAGGGTGCTCCAGTTTTCCGCCTTCTCGCCGAGCTTTGCGAGCATCTGGAGACTTTTCTCGAACTCGCTTACGAGATGGCTCAGACCTTGGTAGCTTTCTCGTCTCAGCGGTTCCAGCTCGAACAGAATGTCGAGGTAGGCCTTCACGAGCAACTTCTTGTTCTCGTACTTTTCCATCAGCGCTTGCCAGGCCACAGAGTAGTTGATTGCAGTGAAATCGATGTTGTTGATCTCCTGCAAGGCTTCACCGGACAGCGACGAACGGAGGTATGTGTACCGATCCATGTCCGTAAGATGACCGTTCTGATCAATCAGACTCAAGAACGTATCTCGGAAGCAAATCCATTCCTGCATCTTGCCACTGAAAGACGGAAGTCGAATGTCTGGCAGCTTCACCTTGGAGAAAACAGGTTGTTGAACGACCACTTGGTTATCCGCAGCAACTTCAGGTGGAGCAGGTGGGCGTGGGAGTTTCTCCCTCAGCCGAGACTTCAGGTCGATGTACTGCTTCTCAAAATCTGTCACCACCTTGTCCGACTCCTTCAGCATCTTCTCACGCTTCGCCTTGTCCTCAGCAGTTTCATCATCTTCACCTTCTCTCAGCAGCTCTTCGATGGCGTAGCGGTTGTCGAAGAACTTGTTGTAGATGTCGTCCAGCAGCTCAATCCGAACGCTAACTTGCTTCTCATCCGTTTCAGCTCTGTACTCCTTCAGGAAGTCATCCGTAACAGCCAAGTTGTTCAGCCACCTGCGCTCACGCTTCGTCAATGAACGCAGATCTTCATCCATCTTGCACACGAATCACGATTGACAGCCCTGCAAATTGACTTGACTGCGCACGATCTACTCGACGTTCCACCGCGATTTCCCGAAATTGACAGCGAACTTTCAACCCAAATTATTGACTGCAGCGATGGGAGCTAACCAGAACTTCAGACCAAGAACCAAATTTGCCAGATTTGAGAACCAGACCAGACCAGACCAAGGGACACGCAGTTTTTGAGAAAATAGACACAAATGCAATCAAATTCGTTTTTATTGCCATCAGCTTAAGCCAAATCACGCCTCATGCCACCCAATCATGCAATACTTCCTGCCAAACCCTTTCCTTGACCAATCCTTGTCCTGTTTCCGCTTCTGGTCCCGAATCTCCTTCCAGCAACAGCAATGGCAGCGCCCAGGTGCCGCGAGAAATGCGCGCGCGTTGCGCAACTGCAATGGCGCAGATGGTGCAGTAGTAGACCGCGCAATTCCCGGGACAATAGCACCTGCTTTGTCTGGACTCCCCTTTCTTCCTTCGCACAAAGGCAGCACTTTTGTTTCGCGGATTTTCCAATTTTCCACCGTTTTCCGCGTTCCGTGGAGTCGCGAGACACTTTTTATTGCGAATAAACGCCACTGTTTGAGCCGCAGCCCAGAAGTTCTTCACATGCACTTTTGCACTTAAACGTTCGTGCACACAAACTGTCCGATCACTTTTGTCGCAGTGGACAGGTCCGTTTGTCCGAAAACCGCCCGGTAATCCGGTGCCCGAAGGACCAATGTTCGCGCGTCAGTTTATCAGGTTTTCGGACACTACACATAAACTCGCACTTTACAAAATTAAAACACGGTTTATTCACGCGAACTAAAACACGACGTTTATTAAAACGCGAGGGTCACTTGGTGACGGTTTATTTCTGACTGTGAAGTCCTAAACTAAAACTACTGCGGCTGACCGGTGAGACACTCTTTCTCGCGATGTCCAGCAGAGCTACGACACTCGCGGAGTGGGATTCTGCAAATCAGAACGGGAGATCACAACTGATCTCTGATGCGAGAAGGTACAGCTAGGGCAAGGGGAATAAGGGTTAAAAGGGTATACAAATTTATCTCCTAACTCGCTTCAACAGTGTTTTATAATGCATTTTACACCTGCCCAGTTGTTTTGCAATCATTAGTTTGCAAAACATTTAAGTATTGCGGAATTTTGTTTTTGCAAAAAAAATCCATTGCTGTATACACCGGAATTTCACAAAAAATTAAAATATTGTTGATCAATCCCCGACTCGCTCAATATAATTTTGAACGCAGAAAAACTTTTATTTCAATTGAAATTTTGAAGTTTTTTGGAAAACTATTTTTTGCCTCCTGATTTTTCGGACCGATTTTGAAGAGGGGGGCACTTAAACCTTGAAAAATATTTGCAACGGCCTTATTTACGTAAAAAAAATTACATTTCCATATTTTCAGGTGAAATTACACTAAATCTATCTAGTTTATCATAATACATATTGCGATGGTCATTGAAAAATAATGAAGAACAATAAAATGAGACTATCACATTTCCAAATCTTTCATTTGAATGTCTTTAAGAACTGAGGAAACAATTTTCGTTTCCTATTTTCACTTACATTAAAAATACTTTTAATGGGATTCACATTACTTTTCTTAAGTGTTTATGATTTCAAGAACAACTCAGCAATTGCGAAATCTTCAAGCTCAAATTCAATGGAAATATGGAATCACAATCAGGTCACAAAAAAGAGCAGCTCGAGAAAGTCGACAATCAATAAAGTGTCCTCGTTGGTCCAACAAAAGCTCTCTCCAAGGATAGCTTTTTTGTTTTGCTCCCCCGTCTAAATCATAACAGAGCGCACATCTGCACATATTGATTAAGTTCTGTCCTGTGCAGACTCCCCCATCGTGTCGGCGCCAAACTGTTGCGATATTCCCTCGACGAGGACGGAACATCATCGTGGCAACAGTTTGTTGTCGTCGTACGCCAACATGGGAACTTTTGGTGTCGACATGCCCGTGATAATAGTCAGGTGGGAGGAAAAAAAACAGTGACGGGGACTAACAAATCCTATACCCCTTCCTTTGGATGATGGGGCAAAATCGGTAAACTGAGCAACATTGCACTCACGGCAGTGTTGCCATCATTCCTAGCAGAGCTTCTAGTAGATCTTTTGGGCACTGTAAAAAAGTATAGGTGTAGTTTTAAAATTAGATTGTAATCCTGATTTTGAGTATTTAACCATTTTTGTCATTATTTTTCACATTTTCAACTATAATCTTATGTCACATTTTTTCTGTGTACGATTAAAAATCTGCAACAGCTGCTGCTGCCTGGAACCAGCAGTGGGACCTCTGCTCAAAACGAATGATGAACACTTTGGGGTGGTGGAAGGGTGCACTGATATTGTAAATGTTTTGAAAAGCGGAAGGGAAACAGGTGAGATTTATAAATAAAAATGCTCTTTTTATGTGCGCCACCATCGCATCGCACCGTGAGCTGCCTTTTTCATGTAAGGAAGAAAAAAAACTAGGAAAGAGTAGATGAAACGCCTAGGTAGCAGCTGCAGCAAGCAAAGCGAAATGGTTCCTCCTAGAAGTTGAACTTTAGCCCACGTGCTCGGCACCGTTGGGTGCTGTTTCCGTTCCATGGATGATGACGACGATGACGACGACGACGGAACCGTGGCAAAACAAGCAAATTTCGCATCGTTGCACCTGAATGAGGAACGGTGTGCGCTTCACGGCTTGTATCGGAACCGGTGCAAACTGGGAGGGAAGAGTTGGATGGATTACACGATGGTGAGCCTGAAGTTTTTACATGCATACAAATTTTTACTTGCTTTTGATGGCAAAAGTGAGCATTATGTCATAACTTTTGAACAAACCAGTGTGTGTCTTCAAAGTGAGCTCTAGCTGGAATTAGAAAACTTGATTTATCATGTGTTTCGTGATTGTAATAGTCTATTAGATTTTTTTAATGAAAATCTAATAAATCGCAATCATGAATTTTTGTCTTTATACAATACATACACATGATTTTGATAGAATTGCGTTTTAAACCACAAAGATTGTTAAATAGAAGGTGTGTTGATGCTCATCTTTTTTAGAGGACAAGGAAAATTTTCCACGATATTCGTAAGTAAATTTCGCTAGGATTTGGTTGTTTTTTTTTTGCAAGGTAAAATGGTCTGCATTGTTGTTCGAATTCTTCATGTGTTCTTATTTATACTGGGAAAGCTTTCAATTCGCCCAAGCTATTTTATCGTAGTATTCTAGATTCGACTTCAAATGCGACTACGAGTTGCAATGTTCTGAGCATTCAACTAGCATTCAAATTGCATTCTCGTTCGATTCTCGGACTCTGTATCAGTCAGAATTCATTTAGTCCAAAACTATCTTTTTGAAACAAGATGGATATCATATAACAAAAAAACATACATCGTTACCATTTAGCCACGGCTGCTACTTGATATGCAATAGCTTTGGAAATAGAATATTAATTGGAATTAAATAAATTCTAGTGGCATTTCCTTGGCACATGACTTCTTTGGTTAAATGTTTACTATTGCTGGGTTTGTTACAATCTTTTTATTTGTCCAAAATGAACAGGAATTGCTGATCTAGTTTTGATTATTTTTTAATATTTAATAATTTTAATTGATGGTGAGATTTACTAATTCAATAAACAGTTTAATTTGCGTTTTGAAATAAAAATAATGTTTTTTTAGCAATACATATTTTTTAATTCATTAACTTGAAATAAATATTAAGAAAATTTCAATGCTTAATTTACAATCAAGAACATAAACATGAAATAAATTTCATGATTTTTTTGCCTAATTCAGCAATAAACACATACAGTATGTAAAAAAAGTATTTACACCCCTTGGGCACTATGCACATTTTGTGATGAAACATGTAAAAAATGTAAAGTTTGACAGGAACCTAGTACTACGTTTTGTTCAGAAACTCATGCCAAACATTTTGCTACAAAAAGCTCATGAAAAGATGATTTCTATAAAAAGTTATATAACAAATACTATTACGAAAATAAAAAAGGTGCAAAAAAAGTTTGTACACCTTTCGAAAAATTTACATAAATAATGTTATTTGTTGACAAATCACCATAAATCCAGTCTCTCAACTCCAAATAGGCATCCTTGACTGATTAAAAAAATAATTTGGATTGAATATAAAGTTTACTAACTACTTAGTATAAAAGTTTATATAACTCTGGAAATTCTATATAAAACTTATCTAAACTTAATTTTGCAAACTTTTAATTCAACTAAATGTCAATATATTACCATAGAATTGCTAAATAAGCATTTTGAAGTGGGTATAACACCGTTTTGTGGGTCTTTGTATCGATAGAATAGATTTTTCGTTGGAATTTCGTACCAACCCGGAATTACGTCGTAGGAAAATCCGCCGGCATCCGAACCGGTCCACGATTCACAAGTCAACCTATGAGGAATCGGAAAGGGCATAAAATTTCCGATCTTTTGATACCCATACATCTAGGTTTTCTTTAAAACCTACGTTTTTAAATACCTGGGCAAAAAGTAAGTTTGATCCACGAGAACAAAAATTACGAAATTCCATACATTTTTGGCAGGTTGCTCAAACAAAACCATAACAACGTTTTTGCTTAGGTATTTAAAAACGTGGGTTTTATAGAAAACCTGGATGTATGGGTATCAAAAGATCGGAAATTTTATGTCCTTTCTGATGCCACATAGGTTGACTTGTGAATTGTGGAGTTTAGATAAGTTTTATATAGAATTTCCAGAGTTATATAAACTTTTATACTAAGTAGTTATTAAACTTTATATTCAATCCAAATCATTTTTTTAATCAGTCAAGGATGCCTATTTGAAGTTGGGAGACTGGATTTATGGTGATTTGTCAACAAATAACATTATTTATGTTAATTTTTCGAAAGGTGTACAAGCTTTTTTTGCACCTTTTTTTATTTTCGTAATAGTATTTGTTATATAACTTTTTATAGAAATCATCTTTTCATGAGCTTTTTGTAGCAAAATGTTTGGCATGAGTTTCTGAATAAAACGTAGTACTAGGTTCCTGTCAAACTTTAAATTTTTTACATGTTTCATCACAAAATGTGCGTAGTGCCCAAGGGGTTTAAATACTTTTTTTACATACTGTATTAACCATTAGTTTCTCAATACTTAACTTGAACTTTGTGCTTTTTTAAAATGTATTGTATAATAATTTACACGAACAAAACTTAGTTTGTTTTGTTCTAGAATTTTACATTTATTTAAACAACTTTTGAGATAAAAAAAACTTGCGGATGCCTAAATCCTGATCAGTCAGCGTCAGCGTTCCCAAATAATTGTATGTTTCAAATCCGATAGAACTTGATTCGATCTAGAGGGTGACGATTCTCGAGATTTTCAATTTCCCGGGAATCGAGAGTTGAACTTGGCAATTTCTCGGGAATTCCCGGGACTCGGGAGTTTTTTTACTACGTCAACAGTGTCAAAAATTTTAAATGAATAGTAATAAATTTGTTTTTTTTAAATGAATTCAGTTACTGTTAATTCATACTAATTCTATGAAACGTTAATTTAAACAGCCTCATTGTTTTGAGGAACTATATTAAACTTTTTATTATTTTTTTTCTGAATTTGCAAAAACAAAATCGTTTCTTGAGTTTTTTAAAACTCAAAATTGTAGTTTAAAATATTTACGAATCTTAATTCGCACTGAGTGATTGTGAAACTTGTTATTAGATTTTTGTAAAAAATAATTAATATAGCTTATATATAATTTCCCACTATCGGGAATTTTTCAATATGATAAACAACGACTCAAAACAACAATTTAAATTGTTTTTTTTTATTTTTTAGTTCAACATTAAATATTCACTGAAAAAAATATTTACAGTTATCAGGAAAACCCAAATGTTCACAAAAAACTAGATTGGATTGCTATGCTCAAGAGAAGATATGGAAATTGAACTTAACTTGAAAAAGCTTTTCCCTTTTACAAATAATTCGAAAAAATAATATTTGAAAATAAAACATTTGATTTCATACTTGGGGTGTAACTGCTAAATAATTTTTAAGGTTAATTTTTTGGTTCACCTTTTTTGGCATCTCTAAATTATAGTTATTGGAATTATCGACAAGTTAAAATTTACACTTTCTGAATAAGAAGATTAGAGAAACATTGGTTTCTTCGAACTTGAACATCAAACATTGGACACTCAATGTTCTAAACAATTTTGAATTTTTTAAATGTTTTTTTTTTTCTGATTAGTTTACATAATTTTGCTTCGATATTTATAAGTTTAAATTTCCCGGGAGTCTCGACCGAATTTCCCGGGAATCGAGAGGTCCAAAAATGGTCAATTTCCCGGGAATTCCCGCTCGTCACCCTCGAATTCGATCTCAAAATAAAGTTTCTAATAAAATGTTATGCGTTGCCAAAAATTAAATTCGCAAAATATAAAAAAAAAATGCAAAAATGTTAAACATTTATATGAATAATTCACAATTGTGTCATGTCATTTCTACTGTTTGTCTCCTTCTCAAAATCCTTTTAAAACGATAATCAAGAATAACACTTTTTTGTCAATTTCAAATGTTAGGTTAGATTAAAACAAATATTTATTTAAAAAAAAAGAAAGCAGTTCTCTACGAAATCGGTCCATTTTTCTTTAATTTTAATTTTTGTATTTTTTTATCCGGCTGAAACTTTTTTGATACCTTCTTTCTGTAAGTTTTTTGAAAACTTTTTCTTACTCTTGTCTATTCAATAGTTATAAGTAATAATGCCTTCGATTGAACTACGATGTAACACACAGCTGAAAGGAACTCCAAAACCCTGTTATGTACCTAAATGAATTTATTGTAACTTGATTATTCACAAATAAACCCGAATTGAAATTGAAAAAAAAAATTTTGATACCTTCGGTTTGCCCATGTATTAGCCATGTACCTTAGCCCATGCAGTGAAGTTTTGATATAGTGCACCGTTTTCAAGTTCTAGCCAATTTTAGGTTACTTTTTTAAAAATAGTCGCAGTTATTCATTTTTTTTAATTTTTGAAAAGTGAGAGAGAAAATTCTCTATATTTTGCTCTTTTGAACTTTGTTGATACGACCCTTAGTTGCTGAGATATTGCCATGGTTTAGAAACAGGAAAATTGATGTTTTCTAAGTCTCGGCATTGGGTTGTTTGGGTTGAGTAACGTTTTTTTTACAGAATACGAATTTTAGAATATTCTCATACCCATTTGCCAGCAAATTTGTGTGGAGCATTGTATAAAAAAACGAATGATTCAAAATGGCTTCTTTTGATAAAGAGTATGCATGAACAAAGTATCATTCGAATATAAAAATACAAAGAAAAGTCGATTTGCGAAATTGTAGAGAGTTACTCAAAAAATAAAAGTAATATGTAATAATTTTTATTATTTTATTCGAATTCCTGAGAAAACAAAATTAAATTTTTAGTCATTTACCCAGCATTCTTGAACACAAAAAAAGCCTTCAGGTAGCCAATTTTCTCAGAATTTAAATTTGCTGCTCTAACATTAATTGCTTTGGGCGGACCAATAACCAGGGGTGCTTTTGTTGTTGTTGGCTCATCGTGTTCTTGTCATTTCGTTTTTAAATCTCCCGGTCTGGCTGGTCTGGCTCAAAACCGACAAGAAAAGCTCTCTCTCGCAGCCGTGCCATGTCAAAAACTCCTGTGCGCGGGGGCCATCCCCATTGCCCCAGGATAATAAAAACCAAATGGTAAAATGAAAGACTTTAATAATAAAGAAACAGAGTCGTCCTCGTTGCCATCATCATCATCATCATCATTTTCCACCGGGCTGCCATTTTCTTCAGGTGATTTCCACAGTCGTTGGAACTGTTAATTTGGGTGTAATTGAACTTTTGGGTGATTCCAAGGCTTATTTGGATCGTTTCAATGAGAAGTCAAAAGATATGCGAATTTCTCGTTAGAGATATTTCTAGGATCATCAAACTCACCCCGTTGTACAGTTCCCCCACCTCAAGGGAGCAAGAACTGTGATGTGACCGCGCAAATAGCAGAATCCCGTAAAACTGCTGCTACGAGCCCACTTTTTCTCCGAAGAAGTCACCGCCGCGAAATAACCGTTAGGTGTACTTTTTATGTGCGTTGCCTTTTTTTTATTCTCTCCGCATCTCGTGGAGTTGAAAAGTGGGTAGGATGGAATCCTTCTTTTTAAGCTAAGCAATGTTCTTATCCTACTCCGCACTCTTGTGGTGGGGTGAATTGATGCCGGTGCCGGAAAATTCCAAAGAAAGGTGTGAAGCAGGGCTGCGCGCCTATCGCAATCGAATTTTCTTCGGTGGCTTCAGTGGTTGGCTTTAATGTGGTGAGGAATGGAACAGTGATGCAGTGGTGGCTTGCCTTTGTGTCAACTATAAAATGGATAATTAAACAAAATGAGCAAATCGATAGAAAACATAGAGGGCTTCGTGGCCCGGTGGTAAGCGACTTCGGCTGCCTTATCCTCCTGGCCTTCTATCGGATGGGGAAGTAAAACGTCGGTCCATTTGCGTAAAAGAGGTTTTGGGTGACTCACCACACATAACCTTCGGACGCCTAGAAATGAGCAGAAACAGCCCTCTGGGTGGGTGGAAAATGATGTAAATTTAACAAATTTTGCAAGAAAATGTTACTATTTTTTTCTGACTCAAAATCTGTCTATATTCCCAGACGTAATAATTACCGGATTTTTAATGAGTATTTGTAGCAGTTTTGTTATATGAAATCCTTTACTTAATGATCGTTTTAAGTGTTCAAATTTATTGTAAATTAGTTTGAGTTTAAACATAAGTCCTTGTTTACTTTTAGTTGGAACTATTTTTCAAAACATTATTGAAAAAACTTTTTTTTCCGAAATAGTGCATGGACTTTGTGTGATCTACCCCAGTACATGTTTTAAATGAATTTGTTGGGTGGTGACGCGCGGTCAATTATGTGGCATTGTGTGTGAAAAGAAAAGAATTTTATTTCGTGTTTCATCCTGGTTGGCTTGCCCACAAGCAGAAGAAAATCAGTTCAATTTGTTGGGTGGTGACGCGCGGTCAATTATGTGGCATTGTGTGTGAAAAGAAGAGAATTTTATTTCGTGTTTCATCCTGGTTGGCTTGCCCACAAGCAGAAGAAAATCAGTTCAATTAGTTGGGTGGTGACGCGCGGTCAATTATGTGGCATTGTGTGTGAAAAGAAAAGAATTTTATTTCGTGTTTCATCCTGATTGGCTTGCTCAAGTCCTTCCTACATCATCGTTGATCGGGAGGCACGACGTCGTGTGAATTGTTGCATTAAAACAAGTTCAATTATTACTGTAAATGACTGTAAAAAAGTCCTTCCTATATCATCAATGTCGTCTGGGTAATCGTGATGAAAAATTACATTTATTCAGTATTTAAATACCTGTGCGCGAGTGTTTTGGTGTGCTAATTAGAAAGACCTTCCCATAGCATCGTTGCTCGGAAGGCTCGCCGACGGGTTTGTTATGAAAGTCCTCCCCATAGCATCGTAGCTCGGGAGGCATCGAAAAGCCAATACCTTATCCTACTAACCCAAAAAAAAATAATCACGTGATGCTTGAAGGAGATGCTGTGGATTCAACGGTCTCAAGCGGTATCAACAAGTATATAGCGAAAAACTATGTGCTTGATGAGTCTGCAACTTCAACTATCGGACTAACATTCCTCCCTTTTGTTGAACTGCAGGCTTCTTGGGAGGGCGCCGGTATTGAGTAATAAAGTCGGGGTCTTCAGGGGTTAAACAGTGAACGGATGGTTGGCTCCCACTGATCATTTTTGATTCATTGTTTAACTTCAGCTGATCTGTCAATAACGAAGTAGCAGCTCATTGGCAGTCAACCATGCTCATGCTCATGCTCATGCTCAAGTCCTTGTTAACTTTCAGTTGATTTTTCTTAATGTTTTTACGGGCCTTCTTCATGACTAAGGCTACCAACTCTTGGTGAGCAAAAATCCGGTCACTTTGCCGATATGACACCATAGTATAGTAAAAACTGTCAACGATATATTAAGATAAATTCAGTATTTAGGACTCACAAATATAAAACTGTCTCGTATTTACAGCTTACAAATTTCATTTCGCCATTCACGCTGCACATTTAAATATATTCACAAAAATAAATTAATTATTGACAATCAACTTAAAACTACGGATATCCCGGCAAACTATTCAAGTTATCATTTTTTAATTGAACTGACAGTTAGATAAAAATGTCAAATTAGTAAAATAACTGGCAAAATCAAAAAATCAATTCAATTTAAGAAAAATGTTCGAAACTCCGTACAAATCCGTTTTATACGATAAAATCCGTACACAAAATCCGGCCTGTTAAAAATCCGCGAAGAGGGTCGAAAATCCGTACGATAAGGAAAAAATCCGTACAGTTGATAGCCTTATTGATGACCATATAAGCCATTTTGTAGCAATTTTTAGAGCTGAGCAATTCTCTACGAAATCGGCTGATTTCGACCATTTTTATTTTTTGTATTTTTTTTATTTGGCTCAAACTTTGTGGGAGCCTTCCCTATGACCAAAGAAGATTTTGTGTCATTGGTTTACCCATACAAGTCTCCATATAATTTTAGCAGCTGTCCACACAAAAATGGTACGTAAATATTGAAACAGCTGTAACTTTTGAGTAAATTTTCTGATCGATTTTTTCTTTTAACTTTTTTTTTCTCACAAAAACTCAATTTATATATTTTATGATTTTTGAGATTTTGAGAAACATATTAGGGGACAAGAATCCACAACTTTTGAGCCATAGAGTATGGTAAAAAATTTGCCACCGAGTTATATTTTTTCAAAAGAGTGATTTTGGAAAAAAAAATCGAAATCTCACAAAAAAATGAACCTAATTTTTGATGTAAAATTGAGTTTGCAATCGAAAAGTACTTAACAGATTTTTTGATAAATGGCATTTTAGCGAATTATTTGCAGTTTTTCGATTTTGTGACCATGAGTGACCATTTCTGGAACTATTTTTCCGAAAAGTTCAGAAAATTTGCTATAACATTGTTTAAGAGACAATCAAGATTGGACTTCTAGTCGCTGAGATACAGCGACTTAAAAAAAGAAACAGAAAAATTGAAGTTTTATAAATCTCACCCAAACAACCCCCCATTTTCTATTGTTGATATCTCAGCAACTAATGGTCCGATTTTCAATGTTAAAACATGAAACATTCGTGAAATTTTCCGATCTTTTCGAAAACTTTTTTTTTGAACCAATACTTACATTTAAATAAGGCCAAACAATCAATATTACGCCATTTTGAAAAGTCAGTAATGATTAAAACATCTGCATTTTTTAATGTTAAATTGGATTTTGAATCATACAGAACTGATCAAAAATTATGGTAAAGTTGGAATATAACGATTGTTCATCAAAAATTGTCATAATTTCAAAAAACTTTCTCGTCAAATTTTAGATAACTCGTTGAGAATACATGCAAACCTATTTTGTTTATACATGATTTTTTTTTATTTATTTTTGTCTGCCCAACAAATTTGTACAACACTTTAAAAAGTTAAATCTCATTCTTTAACTCCCATTTTTTCCGCTTTTATATTTTTCACCTGTATGAGTTACAAAAAACTTACTTGGCTTGTTTGATCTTGTTTTTTTTTCATTTTTAAATATTTCAATTTGCACTTATTTTTTTAGTTTATATTTGTTTCTCTTAGTATTTGGCTTACTCTACCAACTCCAATAACTTTTTGCCTTTTTCTATTTTTTGCTTGTTTTTAAACTTTTATGCAATTTAATTAGACCATTATCATTTAAACTTTCTGAGACCATACAAAAATTACTGCATAACTGTCATTATTTTTTAAATAAATTTTGCATTTTGAATTCAATGCTTTTATGCACAGTTTGAATCTCTTGATTATGATATTCATTCTTTCAAATTTTGTTATTGTTGTTGATCAAGTTGAAGAGCACTGCCTTCCCTTGAAAAGACCCGGGCGTTGCCCAAACCCACCCGGTTCGCGTGCAACTGTCGACTTTCCCACATAATCGACTTATTGTTTCTCATACATTTTCGATAAACTCGAGGATTTTGGTGTATTTCACCACCATCATCATCATCATCGCTAGGACTTCCTCCCGGGCTGGGGACATCAAATATTAAAACATATTTCACACATGCCGGCTGTCGTTGGTTGAGGTTTTCGGGGCCGCGGCCGGTGATGCTGATGGTCGATGATAAGCCAATTACCTTTGGCTTAGAGCACGTTCCAGCTGGATTGGTGGGTGTTGGGTTCGGGGGATGTAGTGCGTAAAAGCTTTTCCGTCCGAGCTTATGTCCGGTGCGTGCGTCGAGATTTAGGGGTTAATGTGATTTCCATCCTCTCTCGTGATGATGACGCTGATGGTGCTTTCAGCGGAAAGCTCTGCTCTGGGTCACACCTGGCCCCAGCTTTTACGACCGGAAAGGGTTGTACACTCTGGGACGGCTAACGAGTACGAGTGCCCATTACAGTGTTGATGGTGGCAACAGTTTTCGGAAGAACTCGGCATGACCTCTCTCACTCTCGGTTCATGCTGACTGGTACAATTACTTCAGGGCTTGGTGAAGCAGAAATGTGTCGTTAACGAAAATTCATTACTTTAATGACTTCATCCATCTGAGGAAAGCGGAGCTGCTAGCTAAGCTCAGCTGCACTCGTTGAAAGGCCATAAAAATCTGCACTGCATTTCTCTCCGGCAGTCCAAATGTGCACTTCCCGACTGTAAACAATCGCTCTGCGGAAGATTAATCTCTTTGATGCTAACCACTCTGACTGGCTGGTCGTTTGAGATGGAGTTAAAGAAATTGTTGGAAGCTTGCTCTGAACTATCGTTAATTTGTGCTATTTTGTTCAATATTTTGTATTTTTGTGTTATTAATTTAATTTTTTAATGAGTAAAATAGCTAAAAATTTCAATTTTATTTGTCATGAAAAAGTACTTTAGGATTTTTTGTTGACGGAACGCCGCGGTCGCATTTTCCGGTGCCACAAATTAAGCAGTCTAGAAGAGCTGTCGGTCGTGCAACTTTACGCTTCCCGGCCGGCTGCCGGAAATGGAGGGTAATTAATTTACAAGTGTGCCCAGAACTGAGCGCGATGTGACGCTGCCGGTTGGCTAGTTTACTCTGTAGTGTGAATTTACGACCCGGCCGCCGATCAACTTGGCAACACGTAAACGACGCCCGAGCGCTAAGCAGCACAGTTTCGAGCGTATCTTAGACAGCAGAAGAGTAATTTCGTGCGGACGAGTTGTTTCTTTCGGAGGTTGGATAGGCGAGCTCAAAGTAACGAGAAAGGCGGCAGATTTGGGAAACACTGGTAGAAATAAAATGTCTCCTCTTGTTTAAGGGTTTTGCTGTAACTGTATTAGAATATTGAAGATAATATAAAACATGTAATTATGGACTTTAGTAACTACGTAACACAATATTTGTCAGCCGCAAACATTTTTTTACAGCATTTGAATTGGATGTATGGGCTTACAGATATGACCTTAATCACATTGCTCATGACTGAGAATAGTATATTTTTTCAGTGTGGTAGAAACCTGGATAGTAAATAAGCATACGTACGTAAATTAAAAAAAAAACAAATTAAAAAGCTGTTAAAAGGCAAACTTCTAGGAAATTGGACGAGCTTTCCGGTAAAAATATTTTCGAGACTGAAAAATCTGTCATTTAGCAATTGTTAAAAACCATCAAAAACCAAATCAAATGGACAAAGAATAATAGTCAACATGGAGACATTTATGTAAAATTGTCTGGGGAATCGATTCCCACTATCGGTTTGTAATAAAAAATACGTTTAGACCTCTTAAAAAACAGTTTTAGTAAATAATTTTTGTGTTTTTTAGGAGAGACTTAAAATCCTGTATTTTTCGTGAGCCTTTTTGTAACATTTTAGGCTATTCCCTCAAAAATTTTGAACGGAAAAAACGTGACATTACCTTCAAACTTAAAAATTGAAAAATCTCATGTATTTGGCGTGTATTTTTCTTTCAGTGTATTTTTTTTTTCAGAAAGCCCTTCCTGTATTTTCGTGAGTCTTTTTGTAACATTTTAGGCTATTTCCTCAAAAATTTTGAACGGAAAAAAAAGGTGACATTACCTTCAAACTTAAAAATTGAAAAATCTCATGGATTTGGCGTGTATTTTTCTTTCAGTGATTTTTTTTTTCAGAAAGCTTTTCTAATTTCCTACAAGTTTGTCTTTGACAACTTTTTGGTATGATCCAACGGCTCTGAGTTACAGAAATTTTTAAACTACAAAAACAAAAAATAATATTTAAATTACTCACGCCCCTCTGAAATGTCATTTTCGAGTACAATTGGCTCCATATACACAAAATGGCTTATATAGGCCTAGGATAACATGTCTAAAAAGTTTCATTGATATCGGAGAGGGTCGGGTACAAAAGTACCAGAAAAAAATCTGATTTGAGCTGGAATTGCTCAATGTTAAAAAAAATATTTTCTAAAAAGTATAATTGTAAGTTTTAAATAAATTAGAAATCATGTGAATCAAGAGTAATAGTCAGTGAATTGTTTAAAATAGAAAAAAAATCAAATCACAAGCCACATTCGCAACATTTAAATGAAGTGTTTTAAAATGCATTTTACACTATTTCAGTTGTTTTGCAATCATTAGTTTGCAAAAGGCTGCAAGGAAGAGAAATCATGAATCTACCTACCGGTATTGATATTCAAACCTATATCAAGATAAAAACTATAATAACCATACCAAATAGGTAAAAGGGGGTGGGCTATAGGGCGGAGGCTAAAACATCTGGAACAAAACAAAATGCTCCTGACCCATCTACGTGTTGAAAATTATGCATTTATCACTAAAAACAAAGATTTGGATGTTTGGCCACCTGCTTGTTCACAGTGGTCCAAATCGAAAAATTAAGAGCGAGTCCACGAGCAAAGCATACCCATCTCGCATCGACCTCATCAAGCTGCCTGAAATTTTCAGGGGTTGTTTGTACATATAAAACTAGCATCTGTCCAAAATATGAGCACTCTAGGTCAAAGGGAAGTGGGGCAAATCGGGACACAAAGTTTAAAGGTTCAAAAACGCCAAAAATCTTAAAAATGCTATAACTTAGACAAAATTCAATTTATTTTCAAAATTCAAAATGCATCTGAAAGGGCTCAAAAATGCAACAAAATGCAGGATAGAGCACCCCAATTGGTTAAATCTAAAGGGAGTTATTGGCATTTTAGTGGAAAAATAGCATAATTTTCAAACTCAAATAAAAAAGTGTTCCATCCAGATATCAACTCGGTTCGACCTGCAGCTTGTAGGGGACATCTAGGACTACCATCTGAGACTAAGACCGCTTTGGGTAAGGCAGTTTAACATATTAAATAGACACTTTTACTTTTAGTAAATTTTTTGGTTGTAAATTTTTGCTCGGGGGACCCCTTAAATCTCATTTTCTGGTGATAATTTTATCATATTCGTGTTCCTGAGACAATATCACTACAGAAACATGCATGAAAATGTTGCCCGTGGGAGTCGCTCAACCTGCATTCCTGTCACACATGAGGTCTGCACAGCTGATTCCACGTAGATTTTTCCCGCTAGTAATGACAGGAAACGCTGACAAACGGAATATGTGCCAAAATCATAAGTGGTTTTTAACATATGAAGGGAAATCATCGTGAACTGGAACTGCCGGTCGTTAGCCCGGGTAAAGTGGAAACGTTGAGGTGATTGTTGTCCTCTGCTCTCATCTCGCAAAAAGTCATACAGAGAACCACGTCCCTTTCAACCGGCTCCGTGGCCTAATGGTTACGGCTTCTGTCTCCCAAGCAGAAGGTTCAGGGATCAAATCCCGGTCGGTGCCTTTGAAATTTGGAATCAGGAATTTGAATATGAATAAAAACTAAAATGAATCAGTTGGGATTCGAACTCACACCTTAGGATTGGTGGTGGTCTGGGACGCTAAGCAGTCGGCCATCAGAAGGTTTACACTCTAGCAGTGAATTGATCCGTAGTGTTGAAACATGTTATCTCTTCTTCTCATATTATTAAATACGCGCTGATCCCTGATTTGCCTGAGGGGATTGGAAGTCTAAATATAGATCGAGTTTCCTTCAGATGCTTGCTTCTATGTTTAGGCGGGGCCAAACAATGCCCAGCGACCTCGGAATTGGACCGCAAGGAGCTCTGTCATTCTGAAATGGGTCGTTGGAAGCAGCGCGAGGGCTATCACCACCTAATACCCGGGACTGAGATAAGCTGTATCAGCATTCGACATGTACACAGTCTGATACAAATTATACTTTCCCATAATTTCGCTACCGGTTAGCGGGTATTGGATTGGACCACACACACACACACACACACACACACACACACACACACACAGCCTAATGGAAGCTCTGGCAAAGCTAGACGTTAGGCTGGCGAATCGCGGAACCAGCAGTACCTTCCGCAAAGACGGTCGTGAGTCCATTATCGACGTTACGTTCTGTAGCCCGCGACTGGCGGCCGACATGAACTGGAGGGTGAGTGAGGACTATACCCATAGCGATCACCAAGCGATCCGGTACAGCATCGGGAGACGAGCCCCTGTACCAGATAGGAGCAGCCGGTCCTACGGAAGGAAATGGAAGCTGCAGTACTTCGACGAGGGTCTCTTCGTGGAAGCGCTCCATTGGTGTGATGGTCCCCAAGACTTGAGTGCCGACGTGCTAACAGCACAACTGGTGACAGCATGCGACACAACCATGCCGCGGAGACTGGAGCCAAGGAACTGTCGTCGTCCAGCCTACTGGTGGAATGAAGAACTCGGTACCCTTCGGGCAAGTTGCCTCAGCGCCAGAAGACGAGTCCAGAGAGCAAGATCCGAAGCAACTAGAGAGGAGTGCAGAGAGGAGTACCGGTCTGCAAAGGCCGCGCTCAAGAAAGCGATCAAATGCAGCAAGACAAACTGCTTCAAGGAGTTATGCCAAGACGCTGATGCAAACCCTTGGGGGAGCGCATATCGTGTAGCGATGGCGAAGATCAGAGGCCCATCGATGGTGGCTGAAACGTGTCCCGACAAGCTGAAGGTCATTGTGGAAGGGCTCTTCCCAAGACATGACCCAACGACATGGCCTCCTACACCGTACAACGACGAAGGGGGTAGCAACGCCGAAGGTCATCTGATCACCAACGAGGAACTTGTGGCAGTAGCGAAGAGATTGAAGGTGAAGAAAGCTCCCGGTCCGGATGGAATCCCGAATTTCGCCCTGAAATCGGCGGTTCTAGCATTCCCGGACAGGTTTCGAACAGTCCTGCAGGAATGCCTGGACGAAGGACACTTCCCCGACCCGTGGAAGATTCAAAAGCTCGTGTTGCTGCCGAAGCCAGGCAAACCACCGGGGGACCCATCATCGTATAGGCCTATATGTTTGCTGGACACCCTCGGAAAGCTTCTGGAACGGATCATCCTTAACCGGCTGACCAAGTACACGGAGAGCGAGCATGGCTTAGCAGCGAGGCAGTTCGGCTTCCGTAAAGGGAGATCCACGGTGGACGCCATCCGGAAAGTGGTCGAGAAAGCCGACGAAGCGCGGAGGAAAAAACGCAGGGGGAACCGTTGCTGCGCAATAGTCACGATTGACGTCAAGAACGCGTTCAACAGTGCGAGCTGGGCGGCCATAGCAGCAGCGCTGCACAAAATGAAGGTGCCTGACTATTTGTGCAGGATCTTGAAGAGCTACATCGAGAACCGCGTGCTGGTCTACGACACTGCCGATGGACAAAAAACCGTTGTTGTTACCGCGGGAGTTCTACAGGGATCCATTCTGGGTTCAGCACTGTGGAATGGAATGTATGACGGAGTGTTGACACTGGGACTACCCAACGGCGTAGAGATTGTGGGCTTTGCAGACGACATAGTGCTGACGGTAACCGGCGAAAATGTCGAGGAGGTCGAAATGGAGGCAATCGCAATGATCGAGAACTGGATGCTCGAGGTGAAGCTGCGGATCGCTCACCACAAGACGGAGATGGTGCTGGTTAGTAACCACAAGAAGGTGCAGCAGGCCCAAATTCACGTTGGAGAACACGTCGTGCACTCGAAGAGAGCGCTCAAGTACCTCGGGGTGATGGTGGATGACCGGCTGAACTTCAACAGCCACGTCGATTACGCCTGCGAGAAGGCGGCTAAGGCGATCATGGCACTGTCGAGGATGATGCCGAACAACGCTGGACCCAGGAGCAGTAGGCGCCGCCTCTTGGCAAGTGTCGCGACGTCCATACTTAGGTACGGCGGACCGGTATGGTGGACGGCGCTGGGGACGAAGCGAAATCGAGCGCTGCTCGACAGAACGCAGAGACTGATGGCCATGCGGGTTGCAAGCGCGTACAGGACCATTTCGTCGGAAGCAGTTGGCGTCATAGCCGGAATGATCCCCATCGGCATCACACTGGAGGAGGACACCGTGCGCTACACCCGGAGAGGCACGAGAGGTATCCGGGAAGCTGCGAGAGCCGAATCGCTGGCAAGGTGGCAACGTGAGTGGGACACCACGGAGAAAGGCAGATGGACGCATCGGCTTATCCCGTCCGTATCCACGTGGGTGAGCAGAAGGCATGGAGAGGTCACCTTCCACCTCACACAGTTCCTGTCGGGCCATGGCTGCTTCAGGAAGTACCTGCACAGGTTTGGACATGCAGAGTCTCCTCTCTGTCCGGACTGCGTCGATTGCGAGGAAACACCGGAGCACGTGGTGTTCGCCTGCCCTCGCTTCGAGGCAGCGCGAAGCGAAATGCTGGCCATTATCGGAGCGGACACCAGCCCGGATAATGTGGTGCGAAGAATGTGCAGCGACATCGCCAAGTGGAATGCGGTCGTCGGAGCGGTGACGCAGATCACTTCGGCTCTCCAGCGGAAATGGAGAGACGATCAGAGGAGGAACGACTAGGAGCCTAGTCGAAAACCCACGAGTGTGGCTGTGAAGGAGAGCACGTTATGATGGTCGGCTCTACCAAATCGGTACACGTCTCGATGGTCACAGGAGTCGAGAACCCACGAGTGTGGCTGTGAAGGAGAGCACGTTATGACGGTTGGCTCTACCAAATCGGTACACGTCTCGATGGTCCAAGGAGAGGGCTGCATATGACTAGCCGATCAAAAGCAACGCGATTCTTGGGCGCGGTTAAACCCTCGCATGGACTCATATGTATGTAGGACAGGAAATGGTTCTAGCACCCGGCATGGATCCTGTAAGTAGACTAGTGCAGAAAATGCAACGCCTCCCCCCGAAGTTATACCGAAAGGTGGTCCCGGGGGGACAAGGGCACGGCGTTCAAGGACTGGTTTAGTGGGTCGGGAAAACTCTTTTTTTGTTTTCCCAACCCCACACTACCTGAGGAATGAATTCTCAGGTGTCTGGTAGCAGATTCCGACCTTGTAAAAAAAAAAAAAAAAAAAAAAAAAAAAAAAAAAAAAAAAAAAAAAAAAAAAAAAAAAAAAAAAAAAAAAAAAAAAAAAAAAAAAAAAAAAAAAAAAAAAAAAAAAAAAACACACACACACACACACACACACACACACACACACACACACACACACACACACACACACTCACACACACACACACACACTCACACACACACACACACACACACACACACACACACACACACACACACACACACACACACACACACACACACACACACACACACACACACACACACACACACACACACACACACACACCCACACACACACACACACACACACACACACACACACACACACACACACACACACACACACACACACACACACACACACACACACACACACACACACACACACACACACACACACACACACACACACACACACACACACACACACACACACACACACACACACACACACACACACACACACACACACACACACACACACACACACACACACACACACACACACACACACACACACACACACACACACACACACACACACACACACACACACACACAGAAACATACATGAAAATGTTAATTTTGATCCATTTAAACCCTTTAAAAAATAAAAGTTAAAAAAATCTTCGATTCACATTTATTGAAAATCAAGCTCGTTTCCAAGGATGCTAGATGACACCAGAAAAAGCAGCTTTTTAATTTTTTTTAATTTTTATTTTTTAAAGGGTTAAAATGGATCAAAATAAACATTTTCATGCATGTTTCTGTAGTGATATTGTCTCAGGAACACGAATATGATAAAATTATCACCAGAAAATGAGATTTAAGGGGTCCCCCGAGCAAAAAATTACAACCAAAAAATTTACTAAAAGTAAAAGTGTCTATTTAATATGTTAAACTGCCTTACCCAAAGTGGTCTTAGTCTCAGATGGTAGTCCTAGATGTCCCCTACAAGCTGCAGGCAAGGGGTTGGAAACTCTTAGAGCTATATTTATTATGTTCACCAGTATATCAAAATATATGTTAGTATACTTATTATTTCCTTTACATATCGCCAGTATACTTACCAATATACTGAGAGTATCTTTAATACACTAACAGTTTATTGCTTTTCGGTTAGTATACTAACAAGTATACTGGAATATCGTTAGTATACTCAGTATTCCTAAGTAATATTAGAGTTTCCAGCCCCTTGGCTGCAGGTCGAACCGGAACACGTTTTTATTTGAGTTTGAAAATTATGCTATTTTTCCACTAAAATGCCAATAACTCCCTTTAGATTTAACCAATTGGGGTGCTCTATCCTGCATTTTGTTGCATTTTTGAAGCAATTTCAGATGCATTTTGAATTTTGAAAATAAGTTGAATTTTGCTTAAGTTATAGCATTTTTAAGATTTTTGACGTTTTTGAACCTTCAAACTTTGTGTCCCGATTTGCCCAACTTCCCGTTGACTTCGAGTGCTCATATTTTGGATAGATGCTAGTTTTATATGTACAAACAACCCCTGAAAATTTCAGGCAGATTGGTGAGGTCCAAACGACGTCCCATACAAAGGGGTATGCCCTGTTTGTGGACTCGCTCTTAAGTGAAAAATGGATTTTCCGAAAATTGTTAAGTTTTGGAGCTTTGATGTCTTCAGAAGAGTTGTTGCAAATGAAGGGGGCAACTTCTGGTTTGGTTGAAAATTAGGGTGGGTCACGGGTGGTTTTGAAAATCTAATTTTTAAGAAATATTTTTGAGGATTTTTTCGTCTTCTAGAAAGTTTTTGGGCTCGCCAATTCAAGCAACTTTGTCCAGGACACTAAAATTTTATCTTGTAATTTACGTCTTCTACGATCAAACTTATAAAAAGCATCTGAGCAAACCTTCAAAAATCAGTTCTGTTAACATGGCAATTCAGGGTTAAAATTTGGCTTACGCTTTTTCGAGATATTTATGTTTTAAATTTGCATTTTTTGACCATAAATGGCTGTAACTTTTGACCCTCAACCCTAGTTCTAAGAGTGCCCTGAATGTTACTTTTCTCTAAAACTTAACCCTGAATTGCCACGTTCAAAAAACTGTAGGTTTGCTCAGATGCTTTCTATAAATTTGGTCTTAGAAGGCGTAGATTACGAGATAAAATTTGTGAAGTCTTCGACAAAGTTGCTTGAATTGGGTAAGCCCAACTACTTTGTAGAAAACAACAACATATTCCTGCAAAGTTAGATTTTCAAAATCACCCTAATCGTGAACCACCCTAATTTTCAACCAGTCCAAAAGTTTCCCGTTTTCATTTAGTCACCATTTTTCGGAAATCCATTTTCTTCTTAATTTTGCGATCTGGACCACAGTGGTCAAATATTTCGGCTAATTTAAATAAAAAGCTCGGAAAATTAAAATAAAATATACAGTAAAAAACAATGACGAGGTTTTTAAAGCCTTATATATTTTGTAATAGTTTTAATTTATTTGTTTTTTAACATAATATTAGAAAGTTACATACTGTAATCTGGGGTAAATCTGAAACAAGGGATAAATTGGGACAGCTGTCATATTTTTTTCTTAACTACCACAAGCACGACAAAAAGTTTTCGGTTTGATGTCGTTTTAAGTGACTTTTTGATTATATTGGAAATTTGTTTAGAAAAAAATAGTCATCATTATCCAAAAAGCCCAATCAATGTGTTTTTTTAATTCAAAAATAATCTCACTTTGATTATTTTCAACTACATTCATGTTTCATGAAACTTTTAAGGCAGGTCGTGACTTAATTCGTGCGTGCGCCTCAAGCATTTTGAAATATGATGTGATTCCAGTGGAGTCACACGGTGTTTGAGGTTTTAAGTTCTTAAATGTACTTGTCCTTTTCGAAAATTGTGAATCAATAAATATGACTTCCAAGCATTCCAAATTTTAAATTCACCAGTACTTTTCACAGTGCTACCCGTCCATCTAGTGTACTAGTACCGGGAGTGGCAGCAGCACTGCAGATTGCGTGGGCGAGATGAAACGTGCAAGCGTGGTCTTCCGCCACGCCATCTCGCACCGTTAAAAAGAGAGGTTTCTGCAGTAAAGCCGAGCCGAGCCGCTCGTAACGTTATTATATTTGTTTGTAAATCGATATTCTCCAACAAATGGAACGCGCGCGCCCCGGCTATTCTGCGGTATTTAGATTCCCATTAGTGCCGCGAATAATGTGGGTGTTGAGGGGGAGGGGGTTTTCTGGGAAATTTTTATCATCGCCGTGTTAATTTTCCAAGCAACTCGTTTGGCGTATCTGGTGTCTTTTGATGTTTTTCATCAAGCGTGGCTCTGTTTATTGAAGGAAACTTTTTTGTAAGGAAAACGTTTGTTTTGGTACTCGTACTAAGTATCGCAATATTTTAGTTTTAAACAGGGACTTTTAATAGCGGAAATTGTATTTCGTGAGAATGGGTCGGGAAAAGTGAGATTCTCATTCGAAGGAAATGGCAAATATTAGCTGTGAGATTTGCATATACCTTCGTTTTGAAAAGCGGTGCTGCATTGAAAATGGGATTCTTATCTGTGCAAACCTCAACAAGGGAGGAAAATTTGCACGAATATGTATGCATAGAGCTGCGCTGTAACAAAGACGTTTTGACGGTACGATCTCGAATGTGCTCACCTCTGAATCGTTGGGATGGTTCAAAGCTGGTGAGATTTGCTTAACGAACGTGGTCCAAATTGGCATGCACTTTTCCAGAACGTCTGCACACATGCACGCGTGACATTTTACAGTATAGCAATCTCTGCGAAAATATTAAAATACATCTAATTTTGTTAATGTGTCTCTAAAAAAAGGACTAAATTAAAAAAAATGCTTGATTCAGTCGAAAAACAAAAATATCGGAAATATTTCAATTATTGCTTGTTTCAATAATTTCAAATATTATTGGAATTTTCAGAGAAAATCAGGGAAGTTTCAAGTGAACCCCGTAATGTCGGCGCAGAAAGTGCACCGGTATGCAAAATGAAGCAACGGAGGAGAGAGATAGAGATTATTCCGAGAACCGAGATTTAATTTATGCTAATGAGATTCAAATTGAATATGAAAAGCTTCACCACCAGCAAGCACCACTCTGGCTGGCGTTTCGTGGATATAAAACTGTCATTTGCGTTGGTTTTCCGGACCCTCACGTTGCTTCGAAAGCTTTCTGCTGAGCTGGGGAGATTCTGAAGCGAGCAGATGGATGCCAATTTTTCAACAAAATATGAAAGCATAATTCTTGTTCTGAGGTTTTCCGTGAACGTCGCGATACACACAGCAGAATTTATGGCCGTACGTGACGTATGTTTCATCCATTAAAAAAACCCCGGAACGAGACCGACGACTTTGACTTATTCTTTCATTTCTCCTGAGGAAAAAGTTGTGCAATTTGTTCAATTCTTGTTCTTCATGCTTTTCCTCCCCCATCCCCTCCCCCTCTTCATCCCTTCTATGAAATGTGTTTTCTATTTTTAATCCATCATCAACCGCCGGACCACCTGTTACAGTCGTAAATCAAAAACATGAGCGACGACCAATCTGCTCATCTTTTTTTTTTCCTCTGAATTTCCCCCTCCCCCGGGGACAGCCGACCAAGGCATCATTTAGCACTTTGTGGGAGGAGGAGGAGGAGATTGGTTTTTTTTTTCGTTGCTGGCTGGCGCTCTCCAAGCGGGGGGAGCACGTGCTACACACGTGGCGCAAAACATCCGACCGAATCAGCTGACAGTGCCGTTTGTTGAGGGGTGTGGAAATGTGAAAAATTTCTATAATGTAAACAATTTGCTTTGTTGTATGGCGGAGGCGCGTGCTGGAGGTCAGGAAGTGAGAGAGATTTGTATGCATAATTTTCATTACGGTGTGGACGGGCTTTGGTTTTGTGCTTGGGATTTAGGAAATTACTTCTTTGATGGAAGTTTCAATATCCATCAGTTTAGTGTTTCTTGAATATAAATTAAAAATAACGCATTTTTTCTTTTCTTTTTTTTTGTATTTCAGGTAAGCAAAATACATAACGATCAACTCATACAGTTCAAGAGGAAAAGTTGTGAGTAGTTTATAATACTTGAATTTATGGAAACAAATAAGATTACCGAATATACAGAAAAATGTTGTATCATGGTGCATCAAATGAACATAAGCCACCGTGCGCCTCCAGTATAATGTAACAAGACAACTAAACCTACCTTTAATTGAGATTATTAAAAATTACAGGCCATTTCTAACTTTCGATCGAACTAAAAATTCCATTTGGAATGCAGACTACGGAAAATTATTCAAAAATAAAAGTTGTTGAAACCAAAAAATGACGGTAAATTCTGTCAAAAAACCTTTTTGATCAAATTTTGTTACTTTATTTTTTTGCCGAATGGTTACGCTGTCCGCTTTGTAAGCGGATGATCATGAGTTCGATTCCAATCTGCTCCAACCTTCCATCGGATGAGGAAGTAAAACGTCTTTTCCAGCCTTGGTTGTTGTCAGGCCGTTAAGTCGTTCCAGGTGTGGGAGCCTTCTCCCTGCTATAAATACAAACAACACACCAACCCAATCCTCACAATCCAAAGGTCGTCAGTTTGATCCCTGGGGTTCGTTTGAGTTGAAAGAGGCTTGGGTGCTTTCTCCATTCAAGCCTTTGGACTTCTAGCACTGATGAACTGACATGTCACCCCATACATATTTTTCAGAAAATTCTGACCGCAAATTCCACAGCGAACAACAACTCTATCTACCTTCAGGTTCGCTGAACTAATTCTCTCTCCCACATCTTTTTTAGATAATGCCCCATGCTTCAATTTGTAATCTGCGTCGTTTCAATAAAATCTGCGCTCAGAACGATTTTGAAGTGCTCTATTCGATTCCCTGAAAGCGCGTGCCAGTTTATGCTGACTTCAACAATACATTGCATGTAAACATTGGCGCGAAGCGAAAGGAGAGAGCTAGCGAAGAGAGGGAAGAGAGAAAAATCGGTTGACAGATTGTTCGCTAGAAGCAAAAACGCCAAACAAGAAGAAAACAAATGCGGTCAAAATGGGTTTGCTCGTGGCACGTCAGTTCGTCAGTGCTTCTAGGTTTAAGCAGAAACTTGAAATAGAGACAAGAAAATTCCTGGGGATCGTTAAAGTGGATCACCCTTATCAGTAAAATTGAACCTAAATTCGGAAGTGAAGGACAATTGTTCACCATACTCTCAATTAATGTTGTTGATGTTGTTATTGTTGTTAATTTTGACAGTGGTTTACCGATTCAATTTGATCGATTTTTCAGCATCCAAATTGTTTAAGAAAACCTAATGTATTGTTCGATCATATTTATGTAAAAAAAACATTGTTGTTCCCAATTCTTTCAAAACATCGTTTTATGTTTATCTTTCATTCTTTAAAATATTAAAATCTGAGTAGTGCGGTGCCTGTGTGGACGCGCAGTCCTGTTTTTTCGTGTTATTTTCCGTCTCTTTTGTGTCGCTGTTCGAGTGCATGGGGTGATTGGCTATTATAATTAATTAATGGCATCAGTAGTGTGGTGCTTTTCGGGACGCGCAGTTCTTTTTTTTACCTTCTTTTTTTTCATTGTTTTTTTTTCCACTCGCGTTCGTTGGCCGATGAGTTTTTTGTGTTGTTCTCTATTTATAGTTTTCTATAAAAACGTACCTATTTTTTTGAGACTAGCAAGTCGTATTGCTGGATTAAGCCCTTTCTATATCATTTCAATAATCATTTCAATAAATGAAGCCCTTCCTACATCACCGTTGATCGGAAGGCACGCCGACGGAGAATTTCTGGAGAATCGCGGTCGAATTAATACTATATTTAAATCCCTAGATAGCTATCTTTCCGCAGCCGGCTGCCTAAGATTTTTAAAATTTCAACCGATAAACAAATTGCTTATGGTCGCATCACCTACCACAGTGAATCCTGACCTCATACCCATCTTACTAACCCCTCAAAACTCATGTGATACTTTGTCGGAGACGCAATCGATTTGGCGGTCCCATCACTCAAGTATCGGACTAACATTCCCATCCACTTCCCCGTGTCTTACCACTGGTCGTGGCCGGCGTCGGTATTGATCAGCACGATAGGGACCTTTGAAAATTGCGAAGGGGTGATGATTGGTTCCTACTTTTCATCTGTGGTCCACGGAGCAATGTTTGGGGGTCCTGGTCAATAACGAAGTAGCAGCTACGGGTAGACACCAATGCTATGCTATGCGATGCATTCTTTTCAATATTAAAATCTCTTGTATACTATTGTAACTAAGACGCATCGCAAAAAGTTTTTTTTTCACAAAAAAATCTAAACTAATTTTTAGAACAACTTTTTACAACAGCAAATATGCTTCATTTGAATTTGATTCATTACATTGTTGTGTGTGAGGGATTTAATCCTTTTATTTTTTTTGCAACAACCTAATAAATTATAACGTACGCTTTAAAAAAATTAATAATGTTTCAAACAATTTGGTTGAAAACCGTTATTTTCTTGGTTAAGTGAATCTGATAGTTACTGTATTTCTTGCAAATTAAAGCCTTTAAATTTAGTACATTACGTCAAATCAAACATCACTAAGATTTATTTCAATGATTTATTTTTACAATTTCAATTGAATTTTTTTTAAACTAAGTTAATTTACATTTAAAAAATCATAAATTTGAGAATAATTAAATAAACAGTTCAAAACTGGATTGATTTTTTTTTATTTCTGACCACTGACGGTGTATTTTTCCGATAACATTCAGATTAAAAAAATCAGCTAGATTGATATTTGACACCATTAAAGAAGGGATCTTTCGATTATCCGAAGTGCGAATATTCGAAGGTTTGTATGAAACTTCGAATAATCGAATCACGAATAACACAAAATATTTTTTCTCGTTTTTTAATTTTACTACTTTTTGAAAACTGATACATTTTAAAGGACTTTGTTCTGCGAACAGCCTTCTACAATGGGATTCATTCAGAAATGTTTAATGATGTAATGGTGTAATATGGCAAAGGATTGAAAAAATAAGGGTAAAAAAGAATTTTCATGAAATTGACGATTTTCAGCGACTTTTCTATATTCTACATAAACCGACAAAAATCATCAAAATAAAGTTGCTCTAGACCCTCGACGAAACATTTTAAAAATATCAGGAAAGAGCCCTTTTTATGGTGCTGTTTTATTATCTTGAGTTAGTTCTCCGAAGCACACCGTGTATCATAACTAATTTTGTAGCATGATTTTAAAATATTCCAATTTAACATAAAAAGTTGTTCTACTGAAAATGATTTTAAATCTGATAATAAAATAAACAAAATATTTTTTTTTTGATAGTTAGGTTTTCAACTAAAGATTTGAAAAGAACCTTTTGCTGAACGTATTGGTTAATTTTTTAGTCATTTCAGTGCGTGACAGTACAACAAACGGTGCTGATTCTAAAAAATCTCTTATTTTTAATAGCATGTGGGTTTTGTTTTGTTATTTGATAATCAAATTGAATTAGCAGTCGATGTTATAAAAAGGAAAATTCATTAAAAAATATAGTGAGACACAAAAAGAACAATTTAGTTCCGAGTGATATCTCGTCAAACCCACTATTTTGACGTTCCGAGAATAACGCATTGTAAAATGAACTTGATCGTTTAACATAAATGCATTTTAAAAAAAAGATAATTAGATTACAGCGCACAATGATCCTAAAATCGAACAGATTGCACAGAAAAAAAAATCATGATAATATTACATCTGGGAAGGGGTACATCTTTTATGTCAGAAAAAATGTGTAGTTTTACCTCTGGAAATGTGTAATTTTACAACTTTTCTGGTGTAATGTCACTTTTTCAGTCTAAATTGAGGTAAAATTACATCATAAAAGAGGTAATATTCAACCATCCAAAATTACAGCTTCCAAATTTACATAATTTTTTTCTGTGTGGAACAAGTTAATTATTAGGAGAACCATTTAAACCAATAACAAAACCGCTAAACTTCTTCACACATTCCACCAATCAGTAGCCAAGAGGCAGAAATAGAAGCAGCAGCAGCAAGACGGAATAACAAATTTGTTTTGCGTTTTTATTGAATTATTTATGTTTACGTTCGCTGATCTATTACCAATATCGTGTTGTAAAACAAATAAATTAGCGCTCGACAGCATACATATATGTGTGTGAATGCTATCATCACAATAAACAGAATCAGTCGGTGGCCAATCATTAAACTGATTGACGGGTGAGCCGTTTTGGGGGCTCGTCCATAACTGACGTACCGGGTTGAGTTTTTGGCATTTTGATTTCGTTTTCGTTTACTTTTTATTCCATTATTTTTTTGTTTTATCAGAATTGTGAGGAATTTTTCGACTCCCCCTTTTTGGTTCGATTCTTTCTGGCACTATTCATCCAGCTCGGGAAAGGCGGAGCAACGATCCATGCGGGGCAGCGTTAATATGTGTTTTATGTGGTCATAACTCGCGTTTTGGTATGAATGTGTGTGAATTCTGAATGAACTGTCTAGTCCAGGGTCATTCCAGCCTTGAAGAAGAGGTCGAGATTTTTCTGGAGCATACACAGACACGCTAAGGCATATTTGCTTTCTTTGACGCTACTGCAACCCGGTCCGGATGTGGCCGTGTATCGCTTGAAGAATATTGAATTAATTGACCCCGGAGAGAGATGGTCTTCTCTGGTTCGTTGACATGCCAGCAAACTAGCCATTGTGGCCTTATCTTGGTTCAATGGGCTAATTGGTTTGGACTTGAACTTGCCCTTTTTTGTTGACCCAGGACTTCTTTGGACAATAAGCTCTAGAATAACTGAAGTCATCACCAAACATTTTTTTTTCACTCTGGTCAAATTAGCCAATGCTTAAAAAAATTCCCAAACTAAAATACCAAAAAATCTGTTTTTTTTTGCGCAAAATTGTTGCCTAAGTGATTGCACGTACCGCTGCCAAGTGCAATCGCAGCAAAAAAGGTCCCCACCCCTCGGGATGTTTTGCACTTTGTGGAGGTGAAAAAAGTTTTTCATTCCTGAAAAGAACGCAAAAAAGCTCGGCGGCTTTTCGGAATGAAGGCATCGACGCCAAACTATTTTCAATGAATGAGTTGGCGTTTTTTTGCACAACGCTCTAATTGTGTAAGAACTTTGGCTAGTGGCTTTTGGGGGAAGCTAATAAAAATGTTGGTGTTTTTGCTTTCCTAGGAACTAACATGGTATACTTTGCTAATAAGTTGGAAAAAACTATCTGATTTAAGCTTTGAAAAGCTGTTTTTCGATGAACCTGGAAATGTAAGCACTTAACTAATTGGCTGAGGTTTTTCCAAAAGACAATTAGAGACATAGATTATGAGAGTCAAATCAAGTTATAGATTTAGAACAAGCCGTAAATGTCTACTACGGTGGTCCACAAGTGGAAAATTATTGAGAGGAAGTACGCACCTCAGACAGAACAGGTAGCCACCCCCGCACACTGATCGAGTGTAAATAACCGGTCGTTACAGTAAATATTCAATGCCAAGTAGCAGCAGTTCAACTCTCCGCTACTACCCGAGCAGGGGTAAATAACACGGGAATACCAAATTTTGGTATTACTTGGGCAAATAACAGCGACCAAAATGTGCCCTTGGTTGCCCAGTAATAGATGGTAAAATACCATGAAATCATACCAAAATCTTGTATGTGTAAGGGCACAACAATACCAAACCATGTTATTTCAAGGGTAAAATAATACCTCAAAATAAAACCATTTCAATACCAAGATGAGGTCTTCTGGATTTTGGAACATTGCATGAATACCAAAACTTGGTATTGCCATGGTTTTATTTTTAGGTATTCCCGCGCCCTTGGAAAATCATATTTTGGTATTTCTGTGGTCTTTCACATACATGATTTTGGTATGATTTCATGGTATTTTACCATCTATTACTGGGCAACCAAGAGCACATTATGGTCGCTGGTATTTGAACAAGTAATACCAAAATTTCGTATTTTCATACCATTTTTAGTGCAGCAGTTGCAGTTAGTGAAAAAACGGAAATTATTCATATGCAACAGCCAAATCTACTCACCTGATGATTCCATGTTGTTATTAGTGATATTCTTCACCACACCGAATGCATTTGTCATTGATGAACGGCCTGTGCTTGAAGTTCTTGAAGCTTCTGAAAAATAACAAGATTGAAAAATAAGTATTATTAAAATGAAACTGAATTGAAATTCACCAAAATTCATTAATCTGTCGATTGACTCGTTTTTCAAAGTATTTGGTTATCCCGACTTAGAGATATTTCAACGTTTTTGAAAAAAATATTAGTGGGTATATCACACTAATTTTTAAAATCATCTTTAACATTTTTGGGTTTCAAGTCATTTTAGCGCAAAATTAATTAACTCGTAAAATTTTTTTTAACAAATTTCCCATAGTTTCAGAGAAAATTGATGAAACCTTTCAATATTCAAATAATACCAAAATGTGCCATCCTGACTTAGAAAATTTTCCACAATTTCAAGTCATTTCTATAGGGGATATATCAAAAATGTTTAAAATAAAGTTTGAAATTTCCGGTTTTGAATGAAAGCATTCGCTTTGAGACATCATTTTAGCGCAAAATTAATTATTTTGTCAAAATTGGTCAAAATTTTCCCATAGTTGCAGAGGAATTTGATAAAATACTGTAATACCAAAAGAATACCAAAATGTAGTGTTCGATCATTGACAAATTCTGCAATTTTGCAATATCAAAACAATACCTTAAATTGGTATGATACCACATTTTGCTCTTGCATAATCCTTAAGACAAATTTTAAAGGGTCCAGGAATACCAAAATTTGGTATTGATACCAGAGAAAGGTATTATTACGCATTTCCCTTGTTATTTACCCATGCTCGGGATAGCAGGTTGCACTAACAGTTACAGTTTACCGGCTGACAGTCATATGGTTGAACAGTCGTCCGGACCACCTTCACAGCCAGCAGTAGTGGTGCTCCATGCTGAACTCGTTAGTCATACACTCTCGCAGTTAAATCGTCTCCAAAACATGACTTGCACTAACGAGCGTAATAGCATAAGTGGAAAAGTGTGCCTCTCAAGAAGACTCGTGTGCGTCTCGTTTTAAAGCCAAATCCCTCCTCCTTCCCCGGTGTGGAACGATGATGATTCCTTTCTCGGAGAGAGAGGAAGCTGGCAAAAGTGTTCTACGTTATATCTTAATACGAATTACATGTTTATGCATTCATAAATGGAAAATTTCCAGCACAGAGTCGTAGTCGTAATGCACTCCTATCTCAAAACTAAATCTTGTAATATTTATTGCTGCGAGAATTTACTCAGAAAACCAGTTTGAACTCAATATGACAGGAAAGCATAACATTTACAACACTACTACTTGGCTTTTCTTGCTCACCTTACATCTGCTTGAAACACGAGGACATCTGGTTCATGTGTCAAGGATTTAGAGTGCGTTTTTTTCTTCTTGTTCGCCATCAGTGCGCTAGGATAAACAGAAACACACACACACAAGATGGCAACCAGTGACAGAGAAAGACTTGGGGTTTACATACTGCAAAGGGTTTACTTTCAATGTTATATGAATAATGGTGTCCTATTTGCAGTTCAGCTCAGGATGTATCATAATTTCATGTAAATTGAGAAAGAGGTAAGGTTGTATTCGCATTGGAAATGTTGTTGGTTTAATTTGATATTTTTTCTGAATTTAGTATCCTACAGATATTTCACTATCGCTGTTAAATCAACTATACCAAAAAGAAACATAATTGCCAATTGTCTGCTTTTTTTTGAATTTCTGTGTTTTTGTTACAAATAAAAATGTTGTTTTTGTTTTTTTTCAGCAACAGTCTTGTTCCATAAGGACTCTATGAAGTTTCCAGAATTTTTCTAGAACAGATCGCCTTGAGTCAGGGGTATTGAAAAACACCCAAAAAGCAAAAACTGGAAATTTGGTTTATTGGTCCTTTTTAAAAAAAAGCTCCAGAAATTTTGTTTAATGTTTTTGCCTCTTAGTTCTAGTCAAAGCAAGTCATGAGAGAGCGGGGAAACACCAAACAAATAAATTGAATTTTATATTTCAAGCTTAATTTAGAAATATTTAGAGCAAAAAATACCTCAAAATGTCAAAAATGTGTTAAACGTTATTAAAGTTATGCCACTGTTATTAGTTATTTAAATATCCTTGAATTAACAAAACAAAATTCCTGAGTTTTTTATTTGTGGCCACAAATTTAAAAAAAAATGTAAAAAAAATTTTTGGTCTATCTTGATTGATAATTCATGAATAATCGTTGTAAAGTGTATTCCAAATAGTTAACAATCAGTTTAAAATAATTCTTCAATAGATTTGTTTTTCCCTCCGTTTTCGCAAATCAGCTTTTTTGCATCTTAATTTTTTTCCATACAAGCCTGCAATAAATTTGGAGACTTTCCAAACAAAAAAATGTGTAAATATACGATTTTTTTTTTCTTGTGGAAAAATTTTCTAAACGATTTGGTGTTGTCGGCAAAGAAGTAGGATTTTCGGAAAAAGGTACTCAGAAAAAAATCCGAGTTTTTAATCACATTAAGTTGAATTCCCAAAATATGTAGTTTTTTAAGGAACTCAGAAACAGTTTTTAGCCATAGTGCTCAATGGTGCAAAATCTGGAAAATGTCGAAAAACCGTGCAAAAATAAAAAAAAAGTGAATTGAATATAAAACTGAAAACAAAAAAAAAACAAAACATAAAAATTAAAAAAAAACAAGAAAAAATTAATTACAAAAAAATAACAAATAAAAAAAAATTTATGAAGAAGTACTTTACATGTCGTCGTAAAATGTACTTTTTCCAATCATTGCCACTTTTAGGTACAGGTTTTGATTCCTTTTCGTTTTTTTTTACATTTAAAAAATACTTCTGGCAGCACACCCGAAAGACAAAATTCTATATTTGTTTTTGCTGAGACTTTGAAAACTGTAGAATTATTTTCTAGTTTACACTCTCAAAAAGAATTTGAATATATGCGAATGAGTTTTTTTATAAGCCTGTAATTTTCAACTAACGTTATTTCAGACACTATTGGTTTGATTTTGTTGGGATCTTTTTCTCAAAATCTTGCGAAAATCTAGAATGCTACTTCCCTACTCCCACCCCTTTTTAAAAGGCCCTGAATATCAGTGGGTGAAACCATGTGTTTTTTTTACAAAAACTTCAACATTTTAGACGAAGTAGAAGTTTGATCAACTTAAAACAAATCAAATTCAAACATCATATTCAGCATGTAAGAACTCGAAAAACAAGTTTTTCTTTCGCTAAAAAAATGATGCAATCCGTTCCCGTTTGAAATTGTTTTTATGGTGTTCAGGAAATTCATTTTTTTTTGTGTATGTTTCGACCAATTCCACTCTTGTATAATTTGAAACTTCTTTTCATAGTTTTATGCTTTAAATTAATGAATATTCTTCATTATCAGTGATTTTTGTATTGCACGTTTGGAGGCATGAACAGTTCATGGCTTAAATTATTTTTGTGTAATCGTGATTTTTTAAATTAATTTAAAATTAAGATAGCTTTTTGTTCATCAGCGAACACAATTCTTTAATAAAAGGCAATGAACTGTAATCCGGTGCTCACCCCATTTCACAAACATCGCTTAAAACACCAGCACCGAATCAAACGAATGTTCCTGCAATGTGACACACCTACCAGGATCAAATAAAGTTCCGAGAATCCTTTTTAATCCCTCCCCGCACTCGCACATATGAAGTCACTCTCACAGTTCAGAGTCAGAGTTTTTATTCAGTGGAAGTTCATACCCACATTAATACCGGGAAAGTACTTATCGCCAGTGTTGGAAATCGCATGTAAATTATATTTATACCGAATTAAATTTCAACTAGACTCTTACACCACAGACTTGGTCACATTTGCAGAGTTAATTTTCGGAAAAAGCTCCACGTTTTGCAAAGTGGCAGTTTCATACATCCAGGAAACACACCACCCACAATTATTTATCGTACTACACTGAGTGCATGCATGCATGCATGAATCAAAAGAGCCGGGACGGATAATATGAACTGCCGGGGACCACAATATGAATATTAAACATAAATCTGCGCGTCGGTTGAGAAGAGATTGAAATCGCTGAAGCACGTACTCGGACTTTGTCGGTTTGAAAGCAGCTTTTGAAGAGCACAGATGATGCTTCTCTTCCCCTGAAATGCAGCAGAGTCCAATTTAACTTGTGCAAGGCTGGAAAGTGAAGCATATAGTTTTTGATTAGCTCTTTTCCGGGAATTCTCCGGGAGCTCCGGGCTGACTTATATGAACATTTACTGGAATGTACTTTCTCAAATTAGTTTCACAACCAGTACCAGGTACGGTCTGAAAACTTTGAACGAAAGTGCCACTCAGTTTGCCATTCATACATATCGACACATAAATTATGCATTCGCATTCCAAGAATGAAGGTCCTGCCACCAAATCCCAACCAAGCACGGATCGGAGCCGTGTCGTTTGGGTGACGATTCGTTGAGCCGGTTTTCCTAATTTTGATAAATTTCGGGCCGAAACTCAACTTTCCCAACACCCCCCGCCCCCCAAAAACCAACCAACAGCTCGCACATGCGAATCAGCAGGGGGTGGGCCCCGAAAGTTTATGGGATCAAAATATTTATTCGCCTCTCGGTGAAACACTCGATAAAATCAAACATAAATCTTATTTTCCCACCCTGTGTGCGTCTTTCCGTCCTCTCTCTGGGAGGGGATTTCCCCCTGGTTGATATTGGCTGGCTGACTGTGACTGCGTAGGAGGAAATTTGAATCGAATGAATATATCATTACAATGGGCTTTCGGTATTTTTGGTCGAGGAACAATAAACTTGCAGCGAGGCATTCTCGAAAGAGAAAGTCGAGCTTTGGGATATTTGTGCGCGATTTCGAGAAGATACATTTTTATTACCTAACGAAATATTTAGTAGGATAATCGTTCCAAAAATTTACTACCAAAAAATTTTGTGCTTTTGAAACTTTTGTTTTCACAAGTTAAATAGGCTTTGAATAAGTTGCATATTTTAGACGCTTTTCAGGGTTAAGTTTTTTGAGAAATCCAGAAAAAAACTAAATATTCCTGGTATTTTTTAAATAACTTTATTTAACAAGAACAACATTCTAGAAATGTCCGAGGCAAAATATTGAAACTGCAAACCGAGGCAAAATATTGAAACTACTTTCATATATAAAGTGACAAAAATGCATGGAGTTTTTTCGGTTTTTATTGAATATCTCAGGATTGAAATCGAATTTTGGGGATCAGTGAAGGTCAAAAGGTGAGGCATTGTGAGCTGCACAATATGGCGTTCTTAACTCAATTTGGCCCAAAATGCACGTACGACAAGTTAGCACGATGGCGACGAAATGAAGTCTGAAACTGTTTTTTGAATATTATTTACAAAACTTTTAGGAAATCAAATTAATTTTCTTTTTTTAAATAGTTTTTATTTGTGAAAAGTGGGGCAATTTTTTCGAAAATGATTTTTTCTTTTAAAATTTTCTTTATAAAAATATTGTATAATACATATGTGTTCAACTTACAATAAATGAGATAATGTTGTTTGATCAATATTTTATTTCAATATGAATTGTAAGATTTCTATAAGTTACTGATTTAAACTTCAGATATACTAAATATTTGTGTGACTGCAACTAAATTCACAAATCCATCCCTTTCCCCACCCCATTGCAAAACTTCAAATCCCAGCCAAAGTTCGAGTTCGAGTCAATCCGCACGACGACACCAAACCCCGCCCCAAAAGTGGCAGTTTCTCGTTACGCTCGGGCTTTATTTGCCAAAGTTAAACGGCGAGTAATTGGAATCGGTTTATGCCAAACGCGCCAAACATCATTTGAACCCTGAGGGGCGGGAGGGTCCTCGGGTCGGACGAGCGTAAACATTGATCTATTTTTGACCCGCAAGGCAGTTTATGACCAGTCAAAGAGTCGTCGTGCCATTGCTGGAGGCCTTTTTTGGGGGAGTTTCGAGTTCCCCAGAGGGGCGGTGGAAAGTGGTCAAGTGTGATTGTTTCGATTTTCATGGGTTTATGTCGACACGTTTGATGACCTTTTTCACACTTTATAAAACAGAATTGAAAATTGAGCTTTATTTTTTGCTTTGGTTGGGCTTATTGTGGAGTCTATCAGGGTCGCAACTGTCGTCACACTGTTTGGTTAATTCGTCAGTCCAAATAACCGTGCGAAACGCATGACGCACCGCCATATCTGCAAAACTACCGGCTTTTGATAGCTTCCCACCACTTTCCCGAAGAGCTGTCTGCCAATTTTCCACCCGGCTGCGCTGAATTTTATGAGTAGTGCCGCCTCTGTATACCTGCACACCGTTCATATTGCTGTATATGCTAATTCAATTATTGCCGGCACTCTCAACAATGAACGTCAAATACACTTTCAGCCTGACTGCATATCGCTGCTTGTCAGCCCGTCAGCAGCAGTGCAAAATTTCCGCCGTGAAAATGGCTGGCCCTATCCCTCATCCCCCACCCCTCGCACCTTACACAATTGCTCCAATTTTCCCTATCACAACGAACCCGAGTACGTGCAGGCAGCGTTCGAATCACATGCAACATGGCGAAAAATGCCAGGACTTTCCCACCGGAAAACGCAGAACAATGTTTCCACGATAGCACGATGGTACAAAAACACATCCGACCCTACCTTGTTCCCGTCATCCCTGTGTTGACGGGCGCAACTATTACACAGTTGAAAAAAATGCTTGTACCTCACAAAAGTCATAAATACAAAGTCGATATTTTTCTCAGTGCCCCTCCCTTTCGGCACGCAAACTGTCGGTACGGGTAGCGTCACTTTGCTTTCAATAATGCACATCAAATTGACATTAATGCAACCATTTAACACATCCCAGTGAGCAGCGGTAGGCAGCAGCACCGACCGTCCAAACTTGGTGGGGGCGTGGCTGGAAAATGGCGACTGAGCAACAACTGCATTTTCCCATGACCCATGACCATCCGATACCTGGTGCGGTGTGGGATTTTGTGTGTGCGCTAATTTGTTGACTTTTTTCAAATTAAATCAATTTAAGAATTAAAGTTCACTCTGAACATAGAGTGCCTAATTATCAAAAATACAAAAAAATACAAAAAAATACAAAAATACAAAAATACAAAAATACAAAAATACAAAAATACAAAAATACAAAAATACAAAAATACAAAAATACAAAAATACAAAAATACAAAAATACAAAAATACAAAAATACAAAAATACAAAAATACAAAAATACAAAAATACAAAAATACAAAAATACAAAAATACAAAAATACAAAAATACAAAAATACAAAAATACAAAAATACAAAAATACAAAAATACAAAAATACAAAAATACAAAAATACAAAAATACAAAAATACAAAAATACAAAAATACAAAAATACAAAAATACAAAAATACAAAAATACAAAAATACAAAAATACAAAAATACAAAAATACAAAAATACAAAAATACAAAAATACAAAAATACAAAAATACAAAAATACAAAAATACAAAAATACAAAAATACAAAAATACAAAAATACAAAAATACAAAAATACAAAAATACAAAAATACAAAAATACAAAAATACAAAAATACAAAAATACAAAAATACAAAAATACAAAAATACAAAAATACAAAAATACAAAAATACAAAAATACAAAAATACAAAAATACAAAAATACAAAAATACAAAAATACAAAAATACAAAAATACAAAAATACAAAAATACAAAAATACAAAAATACAAAAATACAAAAATACAAAAATACAAAAATACAAAAATACAAAAATACAAAAATACAAAAATACAAAAATACAAAAATACAAAAATACAAAAATACAAAAATACAAAAATACAAAAATACAAAAATACAAAAATACAAAAATACAAAATACAAAATACAAAAATACAAAAATACAAAAATACAAAAATACAAAAATACAAAAATACAAAAATACAAAAATACAAAAATACAAAAATACAAAAATACAAAAATACAAAAATACAAAAATACAAAAATACAAAATACAAAAATACAAAAATACAAAAATACAAAAATACAAAAATACAAAAATACAAAAATACAAAAATACAAAAATACAAAAATACAAAAATACAAAAATACAAAAATACAAAAATACAAAAATACAAAAATACAAAAATACAAAAATACAAAAATACAAAAATACAAAAATACAAAAATACAAAAATACAAAAATACAAAAATACAAAAATACAAAAATACAAAAATACAAAAATACAAAAATACAAAAATACAAAAATACAAAAATACAAAAATACAAAAATACAAAATACAAAAATACAAAAATACAAAAATACAAAAATACAAAAATACAAAAATACAAAAATACAAAAATACAAAAATACAAAAATACAAAAATACAAAAATACAAAAATACAAAAATACAAAAATACAAAAATACAAAAATACAAAAATACAAAAATACAAAAATACAAAAATACAAAAATACAAAAATACAAAAATACAAAATACAAAATACAAAAATACAAAAATACAAAAATACAAAAATACAAAAATACAAAAATACAAAAATACAAAAATACAAAAATACAAAAATACAAAAATACAAAAATACAAAAATACAAAAATACAAAAATACAAAAATACAAAAATACAAAAATACAAAAATACAAAAATACAAAAATACAAAAATACAAAAATACAAAAATACAAAAATACAAAAATACAAAAATACAAAAATACAAAAATACAAAAATACAAAAATACAAAAATACAAAAATACAAAAATACAAAAATACAAAAATACAAAAATACAAAAATACAAAAATACAAAAATACAAAAATACAAAAATACAAAAATACAAAATACAAAAATACAAAAATACAAAAATACAAAAATACAAAAATACAAAAATACAAAAATACAAAAATACAAAAATACAAAAATACAAAAATACAAAAATACAAAAATACAAAAATACAAAAATACAAAAATACAAAAATACAAAAATACAAAAATACAAAAATACAAAAATACAAAAATACAAAAATACAAAAATACAAAAATACAAAAATACAAAAATACAAAAATACAAAAATACAAAAATACAAAAATACAAAAATACAAAAATACAAAAATACAAAAATACAAAAATACAAAAATACAAAAATACAAAAAATACAGCAAAAATATATCAAAAATATATCAAAAATACAGCAAAAAATCAGCAAAAATACAGCAAAAATTCAGCAAAAATACAGTACAAATACAGCAAAAATATAGCAAGAAAATAGCAAAAATACAGCAAAATATAAATTCGCTAAGGCCGATGCAAATATTTAAAAAAGTTTTAGTCCCTCGGCCCTGGCCGAGGTCAAGGGGGGGGCAAAAAAATAAAAAAATATAAAAATTTAAATAACATGCCATAGTCTTCACATTTAAATGAAAAAAGTGTTTTAAAATGCATTTTACACTAGTTCAGTTGTTTTGCAATCATTAGTTTTCAAAAAATCTAAGATCTGACAAAAACAAAAATTGTATCGAAAAAAAGGATTTTGCATCGAAAATTTTCAAAAAATCTTAAGATTTTTTAATAAACCCAAACATGCTAAAAATGATTTTAAACGCAGAAGAATGTTTTTTAATTTGATTTCAGCTGGTTGCACTTGAATTTTCATTGAAATTTTGAAGTTTATTGTAAAAATATTTTTTTTGCCCCCTGATTTTTCGGGCCAATATTGAAGGGGGGGGGGTGACAAAAACTTCTAAAAACATTTGTACCAGCC